>NW_028122014.1:0-47610 GCF_965194805.1 Balaenoptera borealis | reverse complement strand
CTAGCAAGTTCCAACATGCCGTGGAAGTCGAACTCATTCTTTAGACTGAGCTGCCCAGAGGACAAACACTAGGCTTCTTCTCCCATCTAAGACCTCTTACCTGAAGTTACACTGCCATCAGGAGAAACACTGCTTGCATTCTTATTGCAACTAAAGCAGAGTTTTTCCTGTAGCACTGCAGGCTTTTGAAGAGGCACGGGCCCATGGGCCTAGCTAGGGCCTTCCTTGGTGAGGCCGTTCACAAGACGCAGAACACCCTGCCTCGAGAAGTTGATTCAGGGAAGCAACCAGTGTGTACCCTGTGGTTCTTTTGACTTGTTAGAAACCACAGAGATGTATGCCGCCTGTGCCCATGGTAATGGGGGCATGATGGTACTAGCCTTGCTTTCCATTTGGAAAGCCCCATTCTTGCTGCCGTGAAGCTCCCTGAAATTCTCTGCTGTTAACAGCTCTCTGGCCACTGTAGGCATGGGTGTGGGAAGAAAATGAGATTTCTCTGGCTACACACGGAGCTTCATTGGCCCGGTTGGGGCTCACCTTGCCATGCTCTAGAGCTAAAGGGAATCTCAACGTGAGTCCTTGCCTCGAGGTAAGGCCCTGAGTAGCCCTGCAGAAAGGGAGGCATGCAGCTCTTTCCATGAGCTCTTAGTGGAGGTTCCGCTTTATGTTAAAGGAAGCACCCTTTTCAGGACTCCTAGGCCCTTCGGGTGAGCATCATTTTTGTTCCAAGATCACTGACGCCCTCCACACCCCTGTGGGCCTGCTGAGCAGCATTGATTCCCATACGACCCTCGGAGGCCCTCTGTGTCTGCCGAGTCTCTGGCAACACACTGTACGTTACTTCAGTAGAGCTATATTTCCAGAGCAGTCGAACAGCACCAGAACCACATTTCTAGGCAGTCCAACATGTCCTGCAAGTTTTCGAGATTGCCCTCGTCTGAGCTGCCCTGAGAACACACTCTTCTTAGAATTTATCGAGGACCTCTTTCCCTGAAGTCACTCTATTCAAGGAGAAATACAGCATCCTAACATGCTGTGTCGCTCACAGTGCAAGCAACGGGAGAACTTGCCTCGAGGTAAGGCCCTGAAATGCTATGCAGAAGCGGAGGTGTGTAGCCGTTTCCATGAGGCCGTAGTCGCCGCTCTGCAGCATTTTAACGCCAGTACGCTTTTCAGGACTCCTAGGTGCCTCGCCTGGAAACCCTATTCCCTGCAAGAACAGCAAGTACCCTCAGGCTCCCCTGGCCCTTCTAAGCAATATCCAGGCCCGTAGCTTTCCGACTCACAGTGTGTATGCCGAGTGTAGGGCAACACAGTGCACTCTTATTGGGAGATCTTGAGTAAGCCAGCACTCATACAGGTTCACGAGCACCGTTCTAGCAAGTTCCTACATGCCGTGGAAGTCGCACTCATTCCCTGGTCTGAGCTGCACAGAGAAAAACACTAGGCTTCTCCTTCCATCCAGGACCTCCTACCTGAAGCCACCCTGCCTCCAGGAAGAAGACGACTTGCCTTCCTATTGCAACTAAAGCACAGTTTTTCCTGAAGCACTGCAGACTTTGAAGAGGCACGGGCCCAGAGGCCTAGCTTGGGCTTTCCTTGGTGAGGCCGTTCACTAGATGCAGAACACCCTGCCTCGAGAAGTTGATTAAGGGAGGAAAACAGTGTGTACTCTGTGTCTCATTTGACTTGTTAAAAACCACAGAGATGTATGCTGCCTGTGCCCATGGAAATGGGGGCATGATGGTACTAGCCTTGCTTTCCGTTTGGAAAGCTCCATTCTTGCCGCCGTGAAGCTCCCTGAAATTCTCTGCTGTTGACAGGCCTCTGGTCCCTCTACATTGGTGTGGGAAGAAAATGAGTTTTCTCTGGCTACACACGGAGCTTCTTTGGCCGGGGTGGGGCTCACCTTGCCATGCTCTAGAGCTAAAGGGAATCTCAACGTGAGTCCTTGCCTCGAGGTAAGGCCCTGAGTAGCCCTGCAGAAAGGGAGGCATTCAGCTCTTTCCGTTAGTTCTTAGTCGCTGTTCTCCTTTACTTTAAAGGAAGTACCCTTTTCAGGACTCCTAGGCCTCTCGGGTGAGCATCATTTTTGTTCCAAGATCCCTGAGTATCTCCACACCCCTGTAGGCCTGCTGAGCAACAACGAGGCCCATTGGTCCCTCGGAGTTCCTCTGTGTCTGCTGAGTCATGGGCAACACACTGCACTCTTTCTTGTCATATCTTGATTCACAGCACTCGCACAAGTTCACGAGCACCGTTCTAGCAAGTTCCAACATGCCGTGGAAGTCGAACTCATTCTTTAGACTGAGCTGCCCAGAGGACAAACACTAGGCTTCTTCTTCCATCTAAGACCTCTTACCTGAAGTTACACTGCCATCAGGAGAAACACTGCTTGCATTCTTATTGCAACTAAAGCAGAGTTTTTCCTGTAGCACTGCAGGCTTTTGAAGAGGCACGGGCCCATGGGCCTAGCTAGGGCCTTCCTTGGTGAGGCCGTTCACAAGACGCAGAACACCCTGCCTCGAGAAGTTGATTCAGGGAAGCAACCAGTGTGTACCCTGTGGTTCTTTTGACTTGTTAGAAACCACAGAGATGTATGCCGCCTGTGCCCATGGTAATGGGGGCATGATGGTACTAGCCTTGCTTTCCATTTGGAAAGCCCCATTCTTGCTGCCGTGAAGCTCCCTGAAATTCTCTGCTGTTAACAGCTCTCTGGCCACTGTAGGCATGGGTGTGGGAAGAAAATGAGATTTCTCTGGCTACACACGGAGCTTCATTGGCCCGGTTGGGGCTCACCTTGCCATGCTCTAGAGCTAAAGGGAATCTCAACGTGAGTCCTTGCCTCGAGGTAAGGCCCTGAGTAGCCCTGCAGAAAGGGAGGCATGCAGCTCTTTCCATGAGCTCTTAGTGGAGGTTCCGCTTTATGTTAAAGGAAGCACCCTTTTCAGGACTCCTAGGCCCTTCGGGTGAGCATCATTTTTGTTCCAAGATCACTGACGCCCTCCACACCCCTGTGGGCCTGCTGAGCAGCATTGATTCCCATACGACCCTCGGAGGCCCTCTGTGTCTGCCGAGTCTCTGGCAACACACTGTACGTTACTTCAGTAGAGCTATATTTCCAGAGCAGTCGAACAGCACCAGAACCACATTTCTAGGCAGTCCAACATGTCCTGCAAGTTTTCGAGATTGCCCTCGTCTGAGCTGCCTGAGAACACACTCTTCTTAGAATTTATCGAGGACCTCTTTCCTGAAGTCACTCTATTCAAGGAGAAATACAGCATCCTAACATGCTGTGTCGCTCACAGTGCAAGCAACGGGAGAACTTGCCTCGAGGTAAGGCCCTGAAATGCTATGCAGAAGCGGAGGTGTGTAGCCGTTTCCATGAGGCCGTAGTCGCCGCTCTGCAGCATTTTAACGCCAGTACGCTTTTCAGGACTCCTAGGTGCCTCGCCTGGAAACCCTATTCCCTGCAAGAACAGCAAGTACCCTCAGGCTCCCCTGGCCCTTCTAAGCAATATCCAGGCCCGTAGCTTTCCGACTCACAGTGTGTATGCCGAGTGTAGGGCAACACAGTGCACTCTTATTGGGAGATCTTGAGTAAGCCAGCACTCATACAGGTTCACGAGCACCGTTCTAGCAAGTTCCTACATGCCGTGGAAGTCGCACTCATTCCCTGGTCTGAGCTGCACAGAGAAAAACACTAGGCTTCTCCTTCCATCCAGGACCTCCTACCTGAAGCCACCCTGCCTCCAGGAAGAAGACGACTTGCCTTCCTATTGCAACTAAAGCACAGTTTTTCCTGAAGCACTGCAGACTTTTGAAGAGGCACGGGCCCAGAGGCCTAGCTTGGGCTTTCCTTGGTGAGGCCGTTCACTAGATGCAGAACACCCTGCCTCGAGAAGTTGATTAAGGGGAGGAAAACAGTGTGTACTCTGTGTCTCATTTGACTTGTTAAAAACCACAGAGATGTATGCTGCCTGTGCCCATGGAAATGGGGGCATGATGGTACTAGCCTTGCTTTCCGTTTGGAAAGCTCCATTCTTGCCGCCGTGAAGCTCCCTGAAATTCTCTGCTGTTGACAGGCCTCTGGTCCCTCTACATTGGTGTGGGAAGAAAATGAGTTTTCTCTGGCTACACACGGAGCTTCTTTGGCCGGGGTGGGGCTCACCTTGCCATGCTCTAGAGCTAAAGGGAATCTCAACGTGAGTCCTTGCCTCGAGGTAAGGCCCTGAGTAGCCCTGCAGAAAGGGAGGCATTCAGCTCTTTCCGTTAGTTCTTAGTCGCTGTTCTCCTTTACTTTAAAGGAAGTACCCTTTTCAGGACTCCTAGGCCTCTCGGGTGAGCATCATTTTTGTTCCAAGATCCCTGAGTATCTCCACACCCCTGTAGGCCTGCTGAGCAACAACGAGGCCCATTGGTCCCTCGGAGTTCCTCTGTGTCTGCTGAGTCATGGGCAACACACTGCACTCTTTCTTGTCATATCTTGATTCACAGCACTCGCACAAGTTCACGAGCACCGTTCTAGCAAGTTCCAACATGCCGTGGAAGTCGAACTCATTCTTTAGACTGAGCTGCCCAGAGGAAAAACACTAGGCTTCTTCTCCCATCTAAGACCTCTTACCTGAAGTTACACTGCCATCAGGAGAAACACTGCTTGCATTCTTATTGCAACTAAAGCAGAGTTTTTCCTGTAGCACTGCAGGCTTTTGAAGAGGCACGGGCCCATGGGCCTAGCTAGGGCCTTCCTTGGTGAGGCCGTTCACAAGACGCAGAACACCCTGCCTCGAGAAGTTGATTCAGGGAAGCAACCAGTGTGTACCCTGTGGTTCTTTTGACTTGTTAGAAACCACAGAGATGTATGCCGCCTGTGCCCATGGTAATGGGGGCATGATGGTACTAGCCTTGCTTTCCATTTGGAAAGCCCCATTCTTGCTGCCGTGAAGCTCCCTGAAATTCTCTGCTGTTAACAGCTCTCTGGCCACTGTAGGCATGGGTGTGGGAAGAAAATGAGATTTCTCTGGCTACACACGGAGCTTCATTGGCCCGGTTGGGGCTCACCTTGCCATGCTCTAGAGCTAAAGGGAATCTCAACGTGAGTCCTTGCCTCGAGGTAAGGCCCTGAGTAGCCCTGCAGAAAGGGAGGCATGCAGCTCTTTCCATGAGCTCTTAGTGGAGGTTCCGCTTTATGTTAAAGGAAGCACCCTTTTCAGGACTCCTAGGCCCTTCGGGTGAGCATCATTTTTGTTCCAAGATCACTGACGCCCTCCACACCCCTGTGGGCCTGCTGAGCAGCATTGATTCCCATACGACCCTCGGAGGCCCTCTGTGTCTGCCGAGTCTCTGGCAACACACTGTACGTTACTTCAGTAGAGCTATATTTCCAGAGCAGTCGAACAGCACCAGAACCACATTTCTAGGCAGTCCAACATGTCCTGCAAGTTTTCGAGATTGCCCTCGTCTGAGCTGCCCTGAGAACACACTCTTCTTAGAATTTATCGAGGACCTCTTTCCTGAAGTCACTCTATTCAAGGAGAAATACAGCATCCTAACATGCTGTGTCGCTCACAGTGCAAGCAACGGGAGAACTTGCCTCGAGGTAAGGCCCTGAAATGCTATGCAGAAGCGGAGGTGTGTAGCCGTTTCCATGAGGCCGTAGTCGCCGCTCTGCAGCATTTTAACGCCAGTACGCTTTTCAGGACTCCTAGGTGCCTCGCCTGGAAACCCTATTCCCTGCAAGAACAGCAAGTACCCTCAGGCTCCCCTGGCCCTTCTAAGCAATATCCAGGCCCGTAGCTTTCCGACTCACAGTGTGTATGCCGAGTGTAGGGCAACACAGTGCACTCTTATTGGGAGATCTTGAGTAAGCCAGCACTCATACAGGTTCACGAGCACCGTTCTAGCAAGTTCCTACATGCCGTGGAAGTCGCACTCATTCCCTGGTCTGAGCTGCACAGAGAAAAACACTAGGCTTCTCCTTCCATCCAGGACCTCCTACCTGAAGCCACCCTGCCTCCAGGAAGAAGACGACTTGCCTTCCTATTGCAACTAAAGCACAGTTTTTCCTGAAGCACTGCAGACTTTTGAAGAGGCACGGGCCCAGAGGCCTAGCTTGGGCTTTCCTTGGTGAGGCCGTTCACTAGATGCAGAACACCCTGCCTCGAGAAGTTGATTAAGGGAGGAAAACAGTGTGTACTCTGTGTCTCATTTGACTTGTTAAAAACCACAGAGATGTATGCTGCCTGTGCCCATGGAAATGGGGGCATGATGGTACTAGCCTTGCTTTCCGTTTGGAAAGCTCCATTCTTGCCGCCGTGAAGCTCCCTGAAATTCTCTGCTGTTGACAGGCCTCTGGTCCCTCTACATTGGTGTGGGAAGAAAATGAGTTTTCTCTGGCTACACACGGAGCTTCTTTGGCCGGGGTGGGGCTCACCTTGCCATGCTCTAGAGCTAAAGGGAATCTCAACGTGAGTCCTTGCCTCGAGGTAAGGCCCTGAGTAGCCCTGCAGAAAGGGAGGCATTCAGCTCTTTCCGTTAGTTCTTAGTCGCTGTTCTCCTTTACTTTAAAGGAAGTACCCTTTTCAGGACTCCTAGGCCTCTCGGGTGAGCATCATTTTTGTTCCAAGATCCCTGAGTATCTCCACACCCCTGTAGGCCTGCTGAGCAACAACGAGGCCCATTGGTCCCTCGGAGTTCCTCTGTGTCTGCTGAGTCATGGGCAACACACTGCACTCTTTCTTGTCATATCTTGATTCACAGCACTCGCACAAGTTCACGAGCACCGTTCTAGCAAGTTCCAACATGCCGTGGAAGTCGAACTCATTCTTTAGACTGAGCTGCCCAGAGGACAAACACTAGGCTTCTTCTCCCATCTAAGACCTCTTACCTGAAGTTACACTGCCATCAGGAGAAACACTGCTTGCATTCTTATTGCAACTAAAGCAGAGTTTTTCCTGTAGCACTGCAGGCTTTTGAAGAGGCACGGGCCCATGGGCCTAGCTAGGGCCTTCCTTGGTGAGGCCGTTCACAAGACGCAGAACACCCTGCCTCGAGAAGTTGATTCAGGGAAGCAACCAGTGTGTACCCTGTGGTTCTTTTGACTTGTTAGAAACCACAGAGATGTATGCCGCCTGTGCCCATGGTAATGGGGGCATGATGGTACTAGCCTTGCTTTCCATTTGGAAAGCCCCATTCTTGCTGCCGTGAAGCTCCCTGAAATTCTCTGCTGTTAACAGCTCTCTGGCCACTGTAGGCATGGGTGTGGGAAGAAAATGAGATTTCTCTGGCTACACACGGAGCTTCATTGGCCCGGTTGGGGCTCACCTTGCCATGCTCTAGAGCTAAAGGGAATCTCAACGTGAGTCCTTGCCTCGAGGTAAGGCCCTGAGTAGCCCTGCAGAAAGGGAGGCATGCAGCTCTTTCCATGAGCTCTTAGTGGAGGTTCCGCTTTATGTTAAAGGAAGCACCCTTTTCAGGACTCCTAGGCCCTTCGGGTGAGCATCATTTTTGTTCCAAGATCACTGACGCCCTCCACACCCCTGTGGGCCTGCTGAGCAGCATTGATTCCCATACGACCCTCGGAGGCCCTCTGTGTCTGCCGAGTCTCTGGCAACACACTGTACGTTACTTCAGTAGAGCTATATTTCCAGAGCAGTCGAACAGCACCAGAACCACATTTCTAGGCAGTCCAACATGTCCTGCAAGTTTTCGAGATTGCCCTCGTCTGAGCTGCCCTGAGAACACACTCTTCTTAGAATTTATCGAGGACCTCTTTCCTGAAGTCACTCTATTCAAGGAGAAATACAGCATCCTAACATGCTGTGTCGCTCACAGTGCAAGCAACGGGAGAACTTGCCTCGAGGTAAGGCCCTGAAATGCTATGCAGAAGCGGAGGTGTGTAGCCGTTTCCATGAGGCCGTAGTCGCCGCTCTGCAGCATTTTAACGCCAGTACGCTTTTCAGGACTCCTAGGTGCCTCGCCTGGAAACCCTATTCCCTGCAAGAACAGCAAGTACCCTCAGGCTCCCCTGGCCCTTCTAAGCAATATCCAGGCCCGTAGCTTTCCGACTCACAGTGTGTATGCCGAGTGTAGGGCAACACAGTGCACTCTTATTGGGAGATCTTGAGTAAGCCAGCACTCATACAGGTTCACGAGCACCGTTCTAGCAAGTTCCTACATGCCGTGGGAAGTCGCACTCATTCCCTGGTCTGAGCTGCACAGAGAAAAACACTAGGCTTCTCCTTCCATCCAGGACCTCCTACCTGAAGTCACCCTGCCTCCAGGAAGAAGACGACTTGCCTTCCTATTGCAACTAAAGCACAGTTTTTCCTGAAGCACTGCAGACTTTTGAAGAGGCACGGGCCCAGAGGCCTAGCTTGGGCTTTCCTTGGTGAGGCCGTTCACTAGATGCAGAACACCCTGCCTCGAGAAGTTGATTAAGGGAGGAAAACAGTGTGTACTCTGTGTCTCATTTGACTTGTTAAAAACCACAGAGATGTATGCTGCCTGTGCCCATGGAAATGGGGGCATGATGGTACTAGCCTTGCTTTCCGTTTGGAAAGCTCCATTCTTGCCGCCGTGAAGCTCCCTGAAATTCTCTGCTGTTGACAGGCCTCTGGTCCCTCTACATTGGTGTGGGAAGAAAATGAGTTTTCTCTGGCTACACACGGAGCTTCTTTGGCCGGGGTGGGGCTCACCTTGCCATGCTCTAGAGCTAAAGGGAATCTCAACGTGAGTCCTTGCCTCGAGGTAAGGCCCTGAGTAGCCCTGCAGAAAGGGAGGCATTCAGCTCTTTCCGTTAGTTCTTAGTCGCTGTTCTCCTTTACTTTAAAGGAAGTACCCTTTTCAGGACTCCTAGGCCTCTCGGGTGAGCATCATTTTTGTTCCAAGATCCCTGAGTATCTCCACACCCCTGTAGGCCTGCTGAGCAACAACGAGGCCCATTGGTCCCTCGGAGTTCCTCTGTGTCTGCTGAGTCATGGGCAACACACTGCACTCTTTCTTGTCATATCTTGATTCACAGCACTCGCACAAGTTCACGAGCACCGTTCTAGCAAGTTCCAACATGCCGTGGAAGTCGAACTCATTCTTTAGACTGAGCTGCCCAGAGGACAAACACTAGGCTTCTTCTCCCATCTAAGACCTCTTACCTGAAGTTACACTGCCATCAGGAGAAACACTGCTTGCATTCTTATTGCAACTAAAGCAGAGTTTTTCCTGTAGCACTGCAGGCTTTTGAAGAGGCACGGGCCCATGGGCCTAGCTAGGGCCTTCCTTGGTGAGGCCGTTCACAAGACGCAGAACACCCTGCCTCGAGAAGTTGATTCAGGGAAGCAACCAGTGTGTACCCTGTGGTTCTTTTGACTTGTTAGAAACCACAGAGATGTATGCCGCCTGTGCCCATGGTAATGGGGGCATGATGGTACTAGCCTTGCTTTCCATTTGGAAAGCCCCATTCTTGCTGCCGTGAAGCTCCCTGAAATTCTCTGCTGTTAACAGCTCTCTGGCCACTGTAGGCATGGGTGTGGGAAGAAAATGAGATTTCTCTGGCTACACACGGAGCTTCATTGGCCCGGTTGGGCTCACCTTGCCATGCTCTAGAGCTAAAGGGAATCTCAACGTGAGTCCTTGCCTCGAGGTAAGGCCCTGAGTAGCCCTGCAGAAAGGGAGGCATGCAGCTCTTTCCATGAGCTCTTAGTGGAGGTTCCGCTTTATGTTAAAGGAAGCACCCTTTTCAGGACTCCTAGGCCCTTCGGGTGAGCATCATTTTTGTTCCAAGATCACTGACGCCCTCCACACCCCTGTGGGCCTGCTGAGCAGCATTGATTCCCATACGACCCTCGGAGGCCCTCTGTGTCTGCCGAGTCTCTGGCAACACACTGTACGTTACTTCAGTAGAGCTATATTTCCAGAGCAGTCGAACAGCACCAGAACCACATTTCTAGGCAGTCCAACATGTCCTGCAAGTTTTCGAGATTGCCCTCGTCTGAGCTGCCCTGAGAACACACTCTTCTTAGAATTTATCGAGGACCTCTTTCCTGAAGTCACTCTATTCAAGGAGAAATACAGCATCCTAACATGCTGTGTCGCTCACAGTGCAAGCAACGGGAGAACTTGCCTCGAGGTAAGGCCCTGAAATGCTATGCAGAAGCGGAGGTGTGTAGCCGTTTCCATGAGGCCGTAGTCGCCGCTCTGCAGCATTTTAACGCCAGTACGCTTTTCAGGACTCCTAGGTGCCTCGCCTGGAAACCCTATTCCCTGCAAGAACAGCAAGTACCCTCAGGCTCCCCTGGCCCTTCTAAGCAATATCCAGGCCCGTAGCTTTCCGACTCACAGTGTGTATGCCGAGTGTAGGGCAACACAGTGCACTCTTATTGGGACATCTTGAGTAAGCCAGCACTCATACAGGTTCACGAGCACCGTTCTAGCAAGTTCCTACATGCCGTGGAAGTCGCACTCATTCCCTGGTCTGAGCTGCACAGAGAAAAACACTAGGCTTCTCCTTCCATCCAGGACCTCCTACCTGAAGCCACCCTGCCTCCAGGAAGAAGACGACTTGCCTTCCTATTGCAACTAAAGCACAGTTTTTCCTGAAGCACTGCAGACTTTTGAAGAGGCACGGGCCCAGAGGCCTAGCTTGGGCTTTCCTTGGTGAGGCCGTTCACTAGATGCAGAACACCCTGCCTCGAGAAGTTGATTAAGGGAGGAAAACAGTGTGTACTCTGTGTCTCATTTGACTTGTTAAAAACCACAGAGATGTATGCTGCCTGTGCCCATGGAAATGGGGGCATGATGGTACTAGCCTTGCTTTCCGTTTGGAAAGCTCCATTCTTGCCGCCGTGAAGCTCCCTGAAATTCTCTGCTGTTGACAGGCCTCTGGTCCCTCTACATTGGTGTGGGAAGAATGAGTTTTCTCTGGCTACACACGGAGCTTCTTTGGCCGGGGTGGGGCTCACCTTGCCATGCTCTAGAGCTAAAGGGAATCTCAACGTGAGTCCTTGCCTCGAGGTAAGGCCCTGAGTAGCCCTGCAGAAAGGGAGGCATTCAGGCTCTTTCCGTTAGTTCTTAGTCGCTGTTCTCCTTTACTTTAAAGGAAGTACCCTTTTCAGGACTCCTAGGCCTCTCGGGTGAGCATCATTTTTGTTCCAAGATCCCTGAGTATCTCCACACCCCTGTAGGCCTGCTGAGCAACAACGAGGCCCATTGGTCCCTCGGAGTTCCTCTGTGTCTGCTGAGTCATGGGCAACACACTGCACTCTTTCTTGTCATATCTTGATTCACAGCACTCGCACAAGTTCACGAGCACCGTTCTAGCAAGTTCCAACATGCCGTGGAAGTCGAACTCATTCTTTAGACTGAGCTGCCCAGAGGACAAACACTAGGCTTCTTCTTCCATCTAAGACCTCTTACCTGAAGTTACACTGCCATCAGGAGAAACACTGCTTGCATTCTTATTGCAACTAAAGCAGAGTTTTTCCTGTAGCACTGCAGGCTTTTGAAGAGGCACGGGCCCATGGGCCTAGCTAGGGCCTTCCTTGGTGAGGCCGTTCACAAGACGCAGAACACCCTGCCTCGAGAAGTTGATTCAGGGAAGCAACCAGTGTGTACCCTGTGGTTCTTTTGACTTGTTAGAAACCACAGAGATGTATGCCGCCTGTGCCCATGGTAATGGGGGCATGATGGTACTAGCCTTGCTTTCCATTTGGAAAGCCCCATTCTTGCTGCCGTGAAGCTCCCTGAAATTCTCTGCTGTTAACAGCTCTCTGGCCACTGTAGGCATGGGTGTGGGAAGAAAATGAGATTTCTCTGGCTACACACGGAGCTTCATTGGCCCGGTTGGGGCTCACCTTGCCATGCTCTAGAGCTAAAGGGAATCTCAACGTGAGTCCTTGCCTCGAGGTAAGGCCCTGAGTAGCCCTGCAGAAAGGGAGGCATGCAGCTCTTTCCATGAGCTCTTAGTGGAGGTTCCGCTTTATGTTAAAGGAAGCACCCTTTTCAGGACTCCTAGGCCCTTCGGGTGAGCATCATTTTTGTTCCAAGATCACTGACGCCCTCCACACCCCTGTGGGCCTGCTGAGCAGCATTGATTCCCATACGACCCTCGGAGGCCCTCTGTGTCTGCCGAGTCTCTGGCAACACACTGTACGTTACTTCAGTAGAGCTATATTTCCAGAGCAGTCGAACAGCACCAGAACCACATTTCTAGGCAGTCCAACATGTCCTGCAAGTTTTCCGAGATTGCCCTCGTCTGAGCTGCCCTGAGAACACACTCTTCTTAGAATTTATCGAGGACCTCTTTCCTGAAGTCACTCTATTCAAGGAGAAATACAGCATCCTAACATGCTGTGTCGCTCACAGTGCAAGCAACGGGAGAACTTGCCTCGAGGTAAGGCCCTGAAATGCTATGCAGAAGCGGAGGTGTGTAGCCGTTTCCATGAGGCCGTAGTCGCCGCTCTGCAGCATTTTAACGCCAGTACGCTTTTCAGGACTCCTAGGTGCCTCGCCTGGAAACCCTATTCCCTGCAAGAACAGCAAGTACCCTCAGGCTCCCCTGGCCCTTCTAAGCAATATCCAGGCCCGTAGCTTTCCGACTCACAGTGTGTATGCCGAGTGTAGGGCAACACAGTGCACTCTTATTGGGAGATCTTGAGTAAGCCAGCACTCATACAGGTTCACGAGCAACCGTTCTAGCAAGTTCCTACATGCCGTGGAAGTCGCACTCATTCCCTGGTCTGAGCTGCACAGAGAAAAACACTAGGCTTCTCCTTCCATCCAGGACCTCCTACCTGAAGCCACCCTGCCTCCAGGAAGAAGACGACTTGCCTTCCTATTGCAACTAAAGCACAGTTTTTCCTGAAGCACTGCAGACTTTTGAAGAGGCACGGGCCCAGAGGCCTAGCTTGGGCTTTCCTTGGTGAGGCCGTTCACTAGATGCAGAACACCCTGCCTCGAGAAGTTGATTAAGGGAGGAAAACAGTGTGTACTCTGTGTCTCATTTGACTTGTTAAAAACCACAGAGATGTATGCTGCCTGTGCCCATGGAAATGGGGGCATGATGGTACTAGCCTTGCTTTCCGTTTGGAAAGCTCCATTCTTGCCGCCGTGAAGCTCCCTGAAATTCTCTGCTGACAGGCCTCTGGTCCCTCTACATTGGTGTGGGAAGAAAATGAGTTTTTCTCTGGCTACACACGGAGCTTCTTTGGCCGGGGTGGGGCTCACCTTGCCATGCTCTAGAGCTAAAGGGAATCTCAACGTGAGTCCTTGCCTCGAGGTAAGGCCCTGAGTAGCCCTGCAGAAAGGGAGGCATTCAGCTCTTTCCGTTAGTTCTTAGTCGCTGTTCTCCTTTACTTTAAAGGAAGTACCCTTTTCAGGACTCCTAGGCCTCTCGGGTGAGCATCATTTTTTGTTCCAAGATCCCTGAGTATCTCCACACCCCTGTAGGCCTGCTGAGCAACAACGAGGCCCATTGGTCCCTCGGAGTTCCTCTGTGTCTGCTGAGTCATGGGCAACACACTGCACTCTTTCTTGTCATATCTTGATTCACAGCACTCGCACAAGTTCACGAGCACCGTTCTAGCAAGTTCCAACATGCCGTGGAAGTCGAACTCATTCTTTAGACTGAGCTGCCCAGAGGAAAAACACTAGGCTTCTTCTCCCATCTAAGACCTCTTACCTGAAGTTACACTGCCATCAGGAGAAACACTGCTTGCATTCTTATTGCAACTAAAGCAGAGTTTTCCTGTAGCACTGCAGGCTTTTGAAGAGGCACGGGCCCATGGGCCTAGCTAGGGCCTTCCTTGGTGAGGCCGTTCACAAGACGCAGAACACCCTGCCTCGAGAAGTTGATTCAGGGAAGCAACCAGTGTGTACCCTGTGGTTCTTTTGACTTGTTAGAAACCACAGAGATGTATGCCGCCTGTGCCCATGGTAATGGGGGCATGATGGTACTAGCCTTGCTTTCCATTTGGAAAGCCCCATTCTTGCTGCCGTGAAGCTCCCTGAAATTCTCTGCTGTTAACAGCTCTCTGGCCACTGTAGGCATGGGTGTGGGAAGAAAATGAGATTTCTCTGGCTACACACGGAGCTTCATTGGCCCGGTTGGGGCTCACCTTGCCATGCTCTAGAGCTAAAGGGAATCTCAACGTGAGTCCTTGCCTCGAGGTAAGCCCTGAGTAGCCCTGCAGAAAGGGAGGCATGCAGCTCTTTCCATGAGCTCTTAGTGGAGGTTCCGCTTTATGTTAAAGGAAGCACCCTTTTCAGGACTCCTAGGCCCTTCGGGTGAGCATCATTTTTGTTCCAAGATCACTGACGCCCTCCACACCCCTGTGGGCCTGCTGAGCAGCATTGATTCCCATACGACCCTCGGAGGCCCTCTGTGTCTGCCGAGTCTCTGGCAACACACTGTACGTTACTTCAGTAGAGCTATATTTCCAGAGCAGTCGAACAGCACCAGAACCACATTTCTAGGCAGTCCAACATGTCCTGCAAGTTTTCGAGATTGCCCTCGTCTGAGCTGCCCTGAGAACACACTCTTCTTAGAATTTATCGAGGACCTCTTTCCTGAAGTCACTCTATTCAAGGAGAAATACAGCATCCTAACATGCTGTGTCGCTCACAGTGCAAGCAACGGGAGAACTTGCCTCGAGGTAAGCCCTGAAATGCTATGCAGAAGCGGAGGTGTGTAGCCGTTTCCATGAGGCCGTAGTCGCCGCTCTGCAGCATTTTAACGCCAGTAGCTTTTCAGGACTCCTAGGTGCCTCGCCTGGAAACCCTATTCCCTGCAAGAACAGCAAGTACCCTCAGGCTCCCCTGGCCCTTCTAAGCAATATCCAGGCCCGTAGCTTTCCGACTCACAGTGTGTATGCCGAGTGTAGGGCAAACACAGTGCACTCTTATTGGGAGATCTTGAGTAAGCCAGCACTCATACAGGTTCACGAGCACCGTTCTAGCAAGTTCCTACATGCCGTGGAAGTCGCACTCATTCCCTGGTCTGAGCTGCACAGAGAAAAACACTAGGCTTCTCCTTCCATCCAGGACCTCCTACCTGAAGCCACCCTGCCTCCAGGAAGAAGACGACTTGCCTTCCTATTGCAACTAAAGCACAGTTTTTCCTGAAGCACTGCAGACTTTTGAAGAGGCACGGGCCCAGAGGCCTAGCTTGGGCTTTCCTTGGTGAGGCCGTTCACTAGATGCAGAACACCCTGCCTCGAGAAGTTGATTAAGGGAGGAAAACAGTGTGTACTCTGTGTCTCATTTGACTTGTTAAAAACCACAGAGATGTATGCTGCCTGTGCCCATGGAAATGGGGGCATGATGGTACTAGCCTTGCTTTCCGTTTGGAAAGCTCCATTCTTGCCGCCGTGAAGCTCCCTGAAATTCTCTGCTGTTGACAGGCCTCTGGTCCCTCTACATTGGTGTGGGAAGAAAATGAGTTTTCTCTGGCTACACACGGAGCTTCTTTGGCCGGGGTGGGGCTCACCTTGCCATGCTCTAGAGCTAAAGGGAATCTCAACGTGAGTCCTTGCCTCGAGGTAAGGCCCTGAGTAGCCCTGCAGAAAGGGAGGCATTCAGCTCTTTCCGTTAGTTCTTAGTCGCTGTTCTCCTTTACTTTAAAGGAAGTACCCTTTTCAGGACTCCTAGGCCTCTCGGGTGAGCATCATTTTTGTTCCAAGATCCCTGAGTATCTCCACACCCCTGTAGGCCTGCTGAGCAACAACGAGGCCCATTGGTCCCTCGGAGTTCCTCTGTGTCTGCTGAGTCATGGGCAACACACTGCACTCTTTCTTGTCATATCTTGATTCACAGCACTCGCACAAGTTCACGAGCACCGTTCTAGCAAGTTCCAACATGCCGTGGAAGTCGAACTCATTCTTTAGACTGAGCTGCCCAGAGGACAAACACTAGGCTTCTTCTTCCATCTAAGACCTCTTACCTGAAGTTACACTGCCATCAGGAGAAACACTGCTTGCATTCTTATTGCAACTAAAGCAGAGTTTTTCCTGTAGCACTGCAGGCTTTTGAAGAGGCACGGGCCCATGGGCCTAGCTAGGGCCTTCCTTGGTGAGGCCGTTCACAAGACGCAGAACACCCTGCCTCGAGAAGTTGATTCAGGGAAGCAACCAGTGTGTACCCTGTGGTTCTTTTGACTTGTTAGAAACCACAGAGATGTATGCCGCCTGTGCCCATGGTAATGGGGGCATGATGGTACTAGCCTTGCTTTCCATTTGGAAAGCCCCATTCTTGCTGCCGTGAAGCTCCCTGAAATTCTCTGCTGTTAACAGCTCTCTGGCCACTGTAGGCATGGGTGTGGGAAGAAAATGAGATTTCTCTGGCTACACACGGAGCTTCATTGGCCCGGTTGGGGCTCACCTTGCCATGCTCTAGAGCTAAAGGGAATCTCAACGTGAGTCCTTGCCTCGAGGTAAGGCCCTGAGTAGCCCTGCAGAAAGGGAGGCATGCAGCTCTTTCCATGAGCTCTTAGTGGAGGTTCCGCTTTATGTTAAAGGAAGCACCCTTTTCAGGACTCCTAGGCCCTTCGGGTGAGCATCATTTTTGTTCCAAGATCACTGACGCCCTCCACACCCCTGTGGGCCTGCTGAGCAGCATTGATTCCCATACGACCCTCGGAGGCCCTCTGTGTCTGCCGAGTCTCTGGCAACACACTGTACGTTACTTCAGTAGAGCTATATTTCCAGAGCACTCGAACAGCACCAGAACCACATTTCTAGGCAGTCCAACATGTCCTGCAAGTTTTCGAGATTGCCCTCGTCTGAGCTGCCCTGAGAACACACTCTTCTTAGAATTTATCGAGGACCTCTTTCCTGAAGTCACTCTATTCAAGGAGAAATACAGCATCCTAACATGCTGTGTCGCTCACAGTGCAAGCAACGGGAGAACTTGCCTCGAGGTAAGGCCCTGAAATGCTATGCAGAAGCGGAGGTGTGTAGCCGTTTCCATGAGGCCGTAGTCGCCGCTCTGCAGCATTTTAACGCCAGTACGCTTTTCAGGACTCCTAGGTGCCTCGCCTGGAAACCCTATTCCCTGCAAGAACAGCAAGTACCCTCAGGCTCCCCTGGCCCTTCTAAGCAATATCCAGGCCCGTAGCTTTCCGACTCACAGTGTGTATGCCGAGTGTAGGGCAACACAGTGCACTCTTATTGGGAGATCTTGAGTAAGCCAGCACTCATACAGGTTCACGAGCACCGTTCTAGCAAGTTCCTACATGCCGTGGAAGTCGCACTCATTCCCTGGTCTGAGCTGCACAGAGAAAAACACTAGGCTTCTCCTTCCATCCAGGACCTCCTACCTGAAGCCACCCTGCCTCCAGGAAGAAGACGACTTGCCTTCCTATTGCAACTAAAGCACAGTTTTTCCTGAAGCACTGCAGACTTTTGAAGAGGCACGGGCCCAGAGGCCTAGCTTGGGCTTTCCTTGGTGAGGCCGTTCACTAGATGCAGAACACCCTGCCTCGAGAAGTTGATTAAGGGAGGAAAACAGTGTGTACTCTGTGTCTCATTTGACTTGTTAAAAACCACAGAGATGTATGCTGCCTGTGCCCATGGAAATGGGGGCATGATGGTACTAGCCTTGCTTTCCGTTTGGAAAGCTCCATTCTTGCCGCCGTGAAGCTCCCTGAAATTCTCTGCTGTTGACAGGCCTCTGGTCCCTCTACATTGGTGTGGGAAGAAAATGAGTTTTCTCTGGCTACACACGGAGCTTCTTTGGCCGGGGTGGGGCTCACCTTGCCATGCTCTAGAGCTAAAGGGAATCTCAACGTGAGTCCTTGCCTCGAGGTAAGGCCCTGAGTAGCCCTGCAGAAAGGGAGGCATTCAGCTCTTTCCGTTAGTTCTTAGTCGCTGTTCTCCTTTACTTTAAAGGAAGTACCCTTTTCAGGACTCCTAGGCCTCTCGGGTGAGCATCATTTTTGTTCCAAGATCCCTGAGTATCTCCACACCCCTGTAGGCCTGCTGAGCAACAACGAGGCCCATTGGTCCCTCGGAGTTCCTCTGTGTCTGCTGAGTCATGGGCAACACACTGCACTCTTTCTTGTCATATCTTGATTCACAGCACTCGCACAAGTTCACGAGCACCGTTCTAGCAAGTTCCAACATGCCGTGGAAGTCGAACTCATTCTTTAGACTGAGCTGCCCAGAGGACAAACACTAGGCTTCTTCTCCCATCTAAGACCTCTTACCTGAAGTTACACTGCCATCAGGAGAAACACTGCTTGCATTCTTATTGCAACTAAAGCAGAGTTTTTCCTGTAGCACTGCAGGCTTTTGAAGAGGCACGGGCCCATGGGCCTAGCTAGGGCCTTCCTTGGTGAGGCCGTTCACAAGACGCAGAACACCCTGCCTCGAGAAGTTGATTCAGGGAAGCAACCAGTGTGTACCCTGTGGTTCTTTTGACTTGTTAGAAACCACAGAGATGTATGCCGCCTGTGCCCATGGTAATGGGGGCATGATGGTACTAGCCTTGCTTTCCATTTGGAAAGCCCCATTCTTGCTGCCGTGAAGCTCCCTGAAATTCTCTGCTGTTAACAGCTCTCTGGCCACTGTAGGCATGGGTGTGGGAAGAAAATGAGATTTCTCTGGCTACACACGGAGCTTCATTGGCCCGGTTGGGGCTCACCTTGCCATGCTCTAGAGCTAAAGGGAATCTCAACGTGAGTCCTTGCCTCGAGGTAAGGCCCTGAGTAGCCCTGCAGAAAGGGAGGCATGCAGCTCTTTCCATGAGCTCTTAGTGGAGGTTCCGCTTTATGTTAAAGGAAGCACCCTTTTCAGGACTCCTAGGCCCTTCGGGTGAGCATCATTTTTGTTCCAAGATCACTGACGCCCTCCACACCCCTGTGGGCCTGCTGAGCAGCATTGATTCCCATACGACCCTCGGAGGCCCTCTGTGTCTGCCGAGTCTCTGGCAACACACTGTACGTTACTTCAGTAGAGCTATATTTCCAGAGCACTCGAACAGCACCAGAACCACATTTCTAGGCAGTCCAACATGTCCTGCAAGTTTTCGAGATTGCCCTCGTCTGAGCTGCCCTGAGAACACACTCTTCTTAGAATTTATCGAGGACCTCTTTCCTGAAGTCACTCTATTCAAGGAGAAATACAGCATCCTAACATGCTGTGTCGCTCACAGTGCAAGCAACGGGAGAACTTGCCTCGAGGTAAGGCCCTGAAATGCTATGCAGAAGCGGAGGTGTGTAGCCGTTTCCATGAGGCCGTAGTCGCCGCTCTGCAGCATTTTAACGCCAGTACGCTTTTCAGGACTCCTAGGTGCCTCGCCTGGAAACCCTATTCCCTGCAAGAACAGCAAGTACCCTCAGGCTCCCCTGGCCCTTCTAAGCAATATCCAGGCCCGTAGCTTTCCGACTCACAGTGTGTATGCCGAGTGTAGGGCAACACAGTGCACTCTTATTGGGAGATCTTGAGTAAGCCAGCACTCATACAGGTTCACGAGCACCGTTCTAGCAAGTTCCTACATGCCGTGGAAGTCGCACTCATTCCCTGGTCTGAGCTGCACAGAGAAAAACACTAGGCTTCTCCTTCCATCCAGGACCTCCTACCTGAAGCCACCCTGCCTCCAGGAAGAAGACGACTTGCCTTCCTATTGCAACTAAAGCACAGTTTTTCCTGAAGCACTGCAGACTTTTGAAGAGGCACGGGCCCAGAGGCCTAGCTTGGGCTTTCCTTGGTGAGGCCGTTCACTAGATGCAGAACACCCTGCCTCGAGAAGTTGATTAAGGGAGGAAAACAGTGTGTACTCTGTGTCTCATTTGACTTGTTAAAAACCACAGAGATGTATGCTGCCTGTGCCCATGGAAATGGGGGCATGATGGTACTAGCCTTGCTTTCCGTTTGGAAAGCTCCATTCTTGCCGCCGTGAAGCTCCCTGAAATTCTCTGCTGTTGACAGGCCTCTGGTCCCTCTACATTGGTGTGGGAAGAAAATGAGTTTTCTCTGGCTACACACGGAGCTTCTTTGGCCGGGGTGGGGCTCACCTTGCCATGCTCTAGAGCTAAAGGGAATCTCAACGTGAGTCCTTGCCTCGAGGTAAGGCCCTGAGTAGCCCTGCAGAAAGGGAGGCATTCAGCTCTTTCCGTTAGTTCTTAGTCGCTGTTCTCCTTTACTTTAAAGGAAGTACCCTTTTCAGGACTCCTAGGCCTCTCGGGTGAGCATCATTTTTGTTCCAAGATCCCTGAGTATCTCCACACCCCTGTAGGCCTGCTGAGCAACAACGAGGCCCATTGGTCCCTCGGAGTTCCTCTGTGTCTGCTGAGTCATGGGCAACACACTGCACTCTTTCTTGTCATATCTTGATTCACAGCACTCGCACAAGTTCACGAGCACCGTTCTAGCAAGTTCCAACATGCCGTGGAAGTCGAACTCATTCTTTAGACTGAGCTGCCCAGAGGAAAAACACTAGGCTTCTTCTCCCATCTAAGACCTCTTACCTGAAGTTACACTGCCATCAGGAGAAACACTGCTTGCATTCTTATTGCAACTAAAGCAGAGTTTTTCCTGTAGCACTGCAGGCTTTTGAAGAGGCACGGGCCCATGGGCCTAGCTAGGGCCTTCCTTGGTGAGGCCGTTCACAAGACGCAGAACACCCTGCCTCGAGAAGTTGATTCAGGGAAGCAACCAGTGTGTACCCTGTGGTTCTTTTGACTTGTTAGAAACCACAGAGATGTATGCCGCCTGTGCCCATGGTAATGGGGGCATGATGGTACTAGCCTTGCTTTCCATTTGGAAAGCCCCATTCTTGCTGCCGTGAAGCTCCCTGAAATTCTCTGCTGTTAACAGCTCTCTGGCCACTGTAGGCATGGGTGTGGGAAGAAAATGAGATTTCTCTGGCTACACACGGAGCTTCATTGGCCCGGTTGGGGCTCACCTTGCCATGCTCTAGAGCTAAAGGGAATCTCAACGTGAGTCCTTGCCTCGAGGTAAGGCCCTGAGTAGCCCTGCAGAAAGGGAGGCATGCAGCTCTTTCCATGAGCTCTTAGTGGAGGTTCCGCTTTATGTTAAAGGAAGCACCCTTTTCAGGACTCCTAGGCCCTTCGGGTGAGCATCATTTTTGTTCCAAGATCACTGACGCCCTCCACACCCCTGTGGGCCTGCTGAGCAGCATTGATTCCCATACGACCCTCGGAGGCCCTCTGTGTCTGCCGAGTCTCTGGCAACACACTGTACGTTACTTCAGTAGAGCTATATTTCCAGAGCAGTCGAACAGCACCAGAACCACATTTCTAGGCAGTCCAACATGTCCTGCAAGTTTTCGAGATTGCCCTCGTCTGAGCTGCCCTGAGAACACACTCTTCTTAGAATTTATCGAGGACCTCTTTCCTGAAGTCACTCTATTCAAGGAGAAATACAGCATCCTAACATGCTGTGTCGCTCACAGTGCAAGCAACGGGAGAACTTGCCTCGAGGTAAGGCCCTGAAATGCTATGCAGAAGCGGAGGTGTGTAGCCGTTTCCATGAGGCCGTAGTCGCCGCTCTGCAGCATTTTAACGCCAGTACGCTTTTCAGGACTCCTAGGTGCCTCGCCTGGAAACCCTATTCCCTGCAAGAACAGCAAGTACCCTCAGGCTCCCCTGGCCCTTCTAAGCAATATCCAGGCCCGTAGCTTTCCGACTCACAGTGTGTATGCCGAGTGTAGGGCAACACAGTGCACTCTTATTGGGAGATCTTGAGTAAGCCAGCACTCATACAGGTTCACGAGCACCGTTCTAGCAAGTTCCTACATGCCGTGGAAGTCGCACTCATTCCCTGGTCTGAGCTGCACAGAGAAAAACACTAGGCTTCTCCTTCCATCCAGGACCTCCTACCTGAAGTCACCCTGCCTCCAGGAAGAAGACGACTTGCCTTCCTATTGCAACTAAAGCACAGTTTTTCCTGAAGCACTGCAGACTTTTGAAGAGGCACGGGCCCAGAGGCCTAGCTTGGGCTTTCCTTGGTGAGGCCGTTCACTAGATGCAGAACACCCTGCCTCGAGAAGTTGATTAAGGGAGGAAAACAGTGTGTACTCTGTGTCTCATTTGACTTGTTAAAAACCACAGAGATGTATGCTGCCTGTGCCCATGGAAATGGGGGCATGATGGTACTAGCCTTGCTTTCCGTTTGGAAAGCTCCATTCTTGCCGCCGTGAAGCTCCCTGAAATTCTCTGCTGTTGACAGGCCTCTGGTCCCTCTACATTGGTGTGGGAAGAAAATGAGTTTTCTCTGGCTACACACGGAGCTTCTTTGGCCGGGGTGGGGCTCACCTTGCCATGCTCTAGAGCTAAAGGGAATCTCAACGTGAGTCCTTGCCTCGAGGTAAGGCCCTGAGTAGCCCTGCAGAAAGGGAGGCATTCAGCTCTTTCCGTTAGTTCTTAGTCGCTGTTCTCCTTTACTTTAAAGGAAGTACCCTTTTCAGGACTCCTAGGCCTCTCGGGTGAGCATCATTTTTGTTCCAAGATCCCTGAGTATCTCCACACCCCTGTAGGCCTGCTGAGCAACAACGAGGCCCATTGGTCCCTCGGAGTTCCTCTGTGTCTGCTGAGTCATGGGCAACACACTGCACTCTTTCTTGTCATATCTTGATTCACAGCACTCGCACAAGTTCACGAGCACCGTTCTAGCAAGTTCCAACATGCCGTGGAAGTCGAACTCATTCTTTAGACTGAGCTGCCCAGAGGACAAACACTAGGCTTCTTCTCCCATCTAAGACCTCTTACCTGAAGTTACACTGCCATCAGGAGAAACACTGCTTGCATTCTTATTGCAACTAAAGCAGAGTTTTTCCTGTAGCACTGCAGGCTTTTGAAGAGGCACGGGCCCATGGGCCTAGCTAGGGCCTTCCTTGGTGAGGCCGTTCACAAGACGCAGAACACCCTGCCTCGAGAAGTTGATTCAGGGAAGCAACCAGTGTGTACCCTGTGGTTCTTTTGACTTGTTAGAAACCACAGAGATGTATGCCGCCTGTGCCCATGGTAATGGGGGCATGATGGTACTAGCCTTGCTTTCCATTTGGAAAGCCCCATTCTTGCTGCCGTGAAGCTCCCTGAAATTCTCTGCTGTTAACAGCTCTCTGGCCACTGTAGGCATGGGTGTGGGAAGAAAATGAGATTTCTCTGGCTACACACGGAGCTTCATTGGCCCGGTTGGGGCTCACCTTGCCATGCTCTAGAGCTAAAGGGAATCTCAACGTGAGTCCTTGCCTCGAGGTAAGGCCCTGAGTAGCCCTGCAGAAAGGGAGGCATGCAGCTCTTTCCATGAGCTCTTAGTGGAGGTTCCGCTTTATGTTAAAGGAAGCACCCTTTTCAGGACTCCTAGGCCCTTCGGGTGAGCATCATTTTTGTTCCAAGATCACTGACGCCCTCCACACCCCTGTGGGCCTGCTGAGCAGCATTGATTCCCATACGACCCTCGGAGGCCCTCTGTGTCTGCCGAGTCTCTGGCAACACACTGTACGTTACTTCAGTAGAGCTATATTTCCAGAGCAGTCAAACAGCACCAGAACCACATTTCTAGGCAGTCCAACATGTCCTGCAAGTTTTCGAGATTGCCCTCGTCTGAGCTGCCCTGAGAACACACTCTTCTTAGAATTTATCGAGGACCTCTTTCCTGAAGTCACTCTATTCAAGGAGAAATACAGCATCCTAACATGCTGTGTCGCTCACAGTGCAAGCAACGGGAGAACTTGCCTCGAGGTAAGGCCCTGAAATGCTATGCAGAAGCGGAGGTGTGTAGCCGTTTCCATGAGGCCGTAGTCGCCGCTCTGCAGCATTTTAACGCCAGTACGCTTTTCAGGACTCCTAGGTGCCTCGCCTGGAAACCCTATTCCCTGCAAGAACAGCAAGTACCCTCAGGCTCCCCTGGCCCTTCTAAGCAATATCCAGGCCCGTAGCTTTCCGACTCACAGTGTGTATGCCGAGTGTAGGGCAACACAGTGCACTCTTATTGGGAGATCTTGAGTAAGCCAGCACTCATACAGGTTCACGAGCACCGTTCTAGCAAGTTCCTAGATGCCGTGGAAGTCGCACTCATTCCCTGGTCTGAGCTGCACAGAGAAAAACACTAGGCTTCTCCTTCCATCCAGGACCTCCTACCTGAAGTCACCCTGCCTCCAGGAAGAAGACGACTTGCCTTCCTATTGCAACTAAAGCACAGTTTTTCCTGAAGCACTGCAGACTTTTGAAGAGGCACGGGCCCAGAGGCCTAGCTTGGGCTTTCCTTGGTGAGGCCGTTCACTAGATGCAGAACACCCTGCCTCGAGAAGTTGATTAAGGGAGGAAAACAGTGTGTACTCTGTGTCTCATTTGACTTGTTAAAAACCACAGAGATGTATGCTGCCTGTGCCCATGGAAATGGGGGCATGATGGTACTAGCCTTGCTTTCCGTTTGGAAAGCTCCATTCTTGCCGCCGTGAAGCTCCCTGAAATTCTCTGCTGTTGACAGGCCTCTGGTCCCTCTACATTGGTGTGGGAAGAAAATGAGTTTTCTCTGGCTACACACGGAGCTTCTTTGGCCGGGGTGGGGCTCACCTTGCCATGCTCTAGAGCTAAAGGGAATCTCAACGTGAGTCCTTGCCTCGAGGTAAGGCCCTGAGTAGCCCTGCAGAAAGGGAGGCATTCAGCTCTTTCCGTTAGTTCTTAGTCGCTGTTCTCCTTTACTTTAAAGGAAGTACCCTTTTCAGGACTCCTAGGCCTCTCGGGTGAGCATCATTTTTGTTCCAAGATCCCTGAGTATCTCCACACCCCTGTAGGCCTGCTGAGCAACAACGAGGCCCATTGGTCCCTCGGAGTTCCTCTGTGTCTGCTGAGTCATGGGCAACACACTGCACTCTTTCTTGTCATATCTTGATTCACAGCACTCGCACAAGTTCACGAGCACCGTTCTAGCAAGTTCCAACATGCCGTGGAAGTCGAACTCATTCTTTAGACTGAGCTGCCCAGAGGACAAACACTAGGCTTCTTCTTCCATCTAAGACCTCTTACCTGAAGTTACACTGCCATCAGGAGAAACACTGCTTGCATTCTTATTGCAACTAAAGCAGAGTTTTTCCTGTAGCACTGCAGGCTTTTGAAGAGGCACGGGCCCATGGGCCTAGCTAGGGCCTTCCTTGGTGAGGCCGTTCACAAGACGCAGAACACCCTGCCTCGAGAAGTTGATTCAGGGAAGCAACCAGTGTGTACCCTGTGGTTCTTTTGACTTGTTAGAAACCACAGAGATGTATGCCGCCTGTGCCCATGGTAATGGGGGCATGATGGTACTAGCCTTGCTTTCCATTTGGAAAGCCCCATTCTTGCTGCCGTGAAGCTCCCCGAAATTCTCTGCTGTTAACAGCTCTCTGGCCACTGTAGGCATGGGTGTGGGAAGAAAATGAGATTTCTCTGGCTACACACGGAGCTTCATTGGCCCGGTTGGGGCTCACCTTGCCATGCTCTAGAGCTAAAGGGAATCTCAACGTGAGTCCTTGCCTCGAGGTAAGGCCCTGAGTAGCCCTGCAGAAAGGGAGGCATGCAGCTCTTTCCATGAGCTCTTAGTGGAGGTTCCGCTTTATGTTAAAGGAAGCACCCTTTTCAGGACTCCTAGGCCCTTCGGGTGAGCATCATTTTTGTTCCAAGATCACTGACGCCCTCCACACCCCTGTGGGCCTGCTGAGCAGCATTGATTCCCATACGACCCTCGGAGGCCCTCTGTGTCTGCCGAGTCTCTGGCAACACACTGTACGTTACTTCAGTAGAGCTATATTTCCAGAGCAGTCGAACAGCACCAGAACCACATTTCTAGGCAGTCCAACATGTCCTGCAAGTTTTCGAGATTGCCCTCGTCTGAGCTGCCCTGAGAACACACTCTTCTTAGAATTTATCGAGGACCTCTTTCCTGAAGTCACTCTATTCAAGGAGAAATACAGCATCCTAACATGCTGTGTCGCTCACAGTGCAAGCAACGGGAGAACTTGCCTCGAGGTAAGGCCCTGAAATGCTATGCAGAAGCGGAGGTGTGTAGCCGTTTCCATGAGGCCGTAGTCGCCGCTCTGCAGCATTTTAACGCCAGTACGCTTTTCAGGACTCCTAGGTGCCTCGCCTGGAAACCCTATTCCCTGCAAGAACAGCAAGTACCCTCAGGCTCCCCTGGCCCTTCTAAGCAATATCCAGGCCCGTAGCTTTCCGACTCACAGTGTGTATGCCGAGTGTAGGGCAACACAGTGCACTCTTATTGGGAGATCTTGAGTAAGCCAGCACTCATACAGGTTCACGAGCACCGTTCTAGCAAGTTCCTACATGCCGTGGAAGTCGCACTCATTCCCTGGTCTGAGCTGCACAGAGAAAAACACTAGGCTTCTCCTTCCATCCAGGACCTCCTACCTGAAGCCACCCTGCCTCCAGGAAGAAGACGACTTGCCTTCCTATTGCAACTAAAGCACAGTTTTTCCTGAAGCACTGCAGACTTTTGAAGAGGCACGGGCCCAGAGGCCTAGCTTGGGCTTTCCTTGGTGAGGCCGTTCACTAGATGCAGAACACCCTGCCTCGAGAAGTTGATTAAGGGAGGAAAACAGTGTGTACTCTGTGTCTCATTTGACTTGTTAAAAACCACAGAGATGTATGCTGCCTGTGCCCATGGAAATGGGGGCATGATGGTACTAGCCTTGCTTTCCGTTTGGAAAGCTCCATTCTTGCCGCCGTGAAGCTCCCTGAAATTCTCTGCTGTTGACAGGCCTCTGGTCCCTCTACATTGGTGTGGGAAGAAAATGAGTTTTCTCTGGCTACACACGGAGCTTCTTTGGCCGGGGTGGGGCTCACCTTGCCATGCTCTAGAGCTAAAGGGAATCTCAACGTGAGTCCTTGCCTCGAGGTAAGGCCCTGAGTAGCCCTGCAGAAAGGGAGGCATTCAGCTCTTTCCGTTAGTTCTTAGTCGCTGTTCTCCTTTACTTTAAAGGAAGTACCCTTTTCAGGACTCCTAGGCCTCTCGGGTGAGCATCATTTTTGTTCCAAGATCCCTGAGTATCTCCACACCCCTGTAGGCCTGCTGAGCAACAACGAGGCCCATTGGTCCCTCGGAGTTCCTCTGTGTCTGCTGAGTCATGGGCAACACACTGCACTCTTTCTTGTCATATCTTGATTCACAGCACTCGCACAAGTTCACGAGCACCGTTCTAGCAAGTTCCAACATGCCGTGGAAGTCGAACTCATTCTTTAGACTGAGCTGCCCAGAGGACAAACACTAGGCTTCTTCTTCCATCTAAGACCTCTTACCTGAAGTTACACTGCCATCAGGAGAAACACTGCTTGCATTCTTATTGCAACTAAAGCAGAGTTTTTCCTGTAGCACTGCAGGCTTTTGAAGAGGCACGGGCCCATGGGCCTAGCTAGGGCCTTCCTTGGTGAGGCCGTTCACAAGACGCAGAACACCCTGCCTCGAGAAGTTGATTCAGGGAAGCAACCAGTGTGTACCCTGTGGTTCTTTTGACTTGTTAGAAACCACAGAGATGTATGCCGCCTGTGCCCATGGTAATGGGGGCATGATGGTACTAGCCTTGCTTTCCATTTGGAAAGCCCCATTCTTGCTGCCGTGAAGCTCCCTGAAATTCTCTGCTGTTAACAGCTCTCTGGCCACTGTAGGCATGGGTGTGGGAAGAAAATGAGATTTCTCTGGCTACACACGGAGCTTCATTGGCCCGGTTGGGGCTCACCTTGCCATGCTCTAGAGCTAAAGGGAATCTCAACGTGAGTCCTTGCCTCGAGGTAAGGCCCTGAGTAGCCCTGCAGAAAGGGAGGCATGCAGCTCTTTCCATGAGCTCTTAGTGGAGGTTCCGCTTTATGTTAAAGGAAGCACCCTTTTCAGGACTCCTAGGCCCTTCGGGTGAGCATCATTTTTGTTCCAAGATCACTGACGCCCTCCACACCCCTGTGGGCCTGCTGAGCAGCATTGATTCCCATACGACCCTCGGAGGCCCTCTGTGTCTGCCGAGTCTCTGGCAACACACTGTACGTTACTTCAGTAGAGCTATATTTCCAGAGCACTCGAACAGCACCAGAACCACATTTCTAGGCAGTCCAACATGTCCTGCAAGTTTTCGAGATTGCCCTCGTCTGAGCTGCCCTGAGAACACACTCTTCTTAGAATTTATCGAGGACCTCTTTCCTGAAGTCACTCTATTCAAGGAGAAATACAGCATCCTAACATGCTGTGTCGCTCACAGTGCAAGCAACGGGAGAACTTGCCTCGAGGTAAGGCCCTGAAATGCTATGCAGAAGCGGAGGTGTGTAGCCGTTTCCATGAGGCCGTAGTCGCCGCTCTGCAGCATTTTAACGCCAGTACGCTTTTCAGGACTCCTAGGTGCCTCGCCTGGAAACCCTATTCCCTGCAAGAACAGCAAGTACCCTCAGGCTCCCCTGGCCCTTCTAAGCAATATCCAGGCCCGTAGCTTTCCGACTCACAGTGTGTATGCCGAGTGTAGGGCAACACAGTGCACTCTTATTGGGAGATCTTGAGTAAGCCAGCACTCATACAGGTTCACGAGCACCGTTCTAGCAAGTTCCTACATGCCGTGGAAGTCGCACTCATTCCCTGGTCTGAGCTGCACAGAGAAAAACACTAGGCTTCTCCTTCCATCCAGGACCTCCTACCTGAAGCCACCCTGCCTCCAGGAAGAAGACGACTTGCCTTCCTATTGCAACTAAAGCACAGTTTTTCCTGAAGCACTGCAGACTTTTGAAGAGGCACGGGCCCAGAGGCCTAGCTTGGGCTTTCCTTGGTGAGGCCGTTCACTAGATGCAGAACACCCTGCCTCGAGAAGTTGATTAAGGGAGGAAAACAGTGTGTACTCTGTGTCTCATTTGACTTGTTAAAAACCACAGAGATGTATGCTGCCTGTGCCCATGGAAATGGGGGCATGATGGTACTAGCCTTGCTTTCCGTTTGGAAAGCTCCATTCTTGCCGCCGTGAAGCTCCCTGAAATTCTCTGCTGTTGACAGGCCTCTGGTCCCTCTACATTGGTGTGGGAAGAAAATGAGTTTTCTCTGGCTACACACGGAGCTTCTTTGGCCGGGGTGGGGCTCACCTTGCCATGCTCTAGAGCTAAAGGGAATCTCAACGTGAGTCCTTGCCTCGAGGTAAGGCCCTGAGTAGCCCTGCAGAAAGGGAGGCATTCAGCTCTTTCCGTTAGTTCTTAGTCGCTGTTCTCCTTTACTTTAAAGGAAGTACCCTTTTCAGGACTCCTAGGCCTCTCGGGTGAGCATCATTTTTGTTCCAAGATCCCTGAGTATCTCCACACCCCTGTAGGCCTGCTGAGCAACAACGAGGCCCATTGGTCCCTCGGAGTTCCTCTGTGTCTGCTGAGTCATGGGCAACACACTGCACTCTTTCTTGTCATATCTTGATTCACAGCACTCGCACAAGTTCACGAGCACCGTTCTAGCAAGTTCCAACATGCCGTGGAAGTCGAACTCATTCTTTAGACTGAGCTGCCCAGAGGAAAAACACTAGGCTTCTTCTCCCATCTAAGACCTCTTACCTGAAGTTACACTGCCATCAGGAGAAACACTGCTTGCATTCTTATTGCAACTAAAGCAGAGTTTTTCCTGTAGCACTGCAGGCTTTTGAAGAGGCACGGGCCCATGGGCCTAGCTAGGGCCTTCCTTGGTGAGGCCGTTCACAAGACGCAGAACACCCTGCCTCGAGAAGTTGATTCAGGGAAGCAACCAGTGTGTACCCTGTGGTTCTTTTGACTTGTTAGAAACCACAGAGATGTATGCCGCCTGTGCCCATGGTAATGGGGGCATGATGGTACTAGCCTTGCTTTCCATTTGGAAAGCCCCATTCTTGCTGCCGTGAAGCTCCCTGAAATTCTCTGCTGTTAACAGCTCTCTGGCCACTGTAGGCATGGGTGTGGGAAGAAAATGAGATTTCTCTGGCTACACACGGAGCTTCATTGGCCCGGTTGGGGCTCACCTTGCCATGCTCTAGAGCTAAAGGGAATCTCAACGTGAGTCCTTGCCTCGAGGTAAGGCCCTGAGTAGCCCTGCAGAAAGGGAGGCATGCAGCTCTTTCCATGAGCTCTTAGTGGAGGTTCCGCTTTATGTTAAAGGAAGCACCCTTTTCAGGACTCCTAGGCCCTTCGGGTGAGCATCATTTTTGTTCCAAGATCACTGACGCCCTCCACACCCCTGTGGGCCTGCTGAGCAGCATTGATTCCCATACGACCCTCGGAGGCCCTCTGTGTCTGCCGAGTCTCTGGCAACACACTGTACGTTACTTCAGTAGAGCTATATTTCCAGAGCAGTCGAACAGCACCAGAACCACATTTCTAGGCAGTCCAACATGTCCTGCAAGTTTTCGAGATTGCCCTCGTCTGAGCTGCCCTGAGAACACACTCTTCTTAGAATTTATCGAGGACCTCTTTCCTGAAGTCACTCTATTCAAGGAGAAATACAGCATCCTAACATGCTGTGTCGCTCACAGTGCAAGCAACGGGAGAACTTGCCTCGAGGTAAGGCCCTGAAATGCTATGCAGAAGCGGAGGTGTGTAGCCGTTTCCATGAGGCCGTAGTCGCCGCTCTGCAGCATTTTAACGCCAGTACGCTTTTCAGGACTCCTAGGTGCCTCGCCTGGAAACCCTATTCCCTGCAAGAACAGCAAGTACCCTCAGGCTCCCCTGGCCCTTCTAAGCAATATCCAGGCCCGTAGCTTTCCGACTCACAGTGTGTATGCCGAGTGTAGGGCAACACAGTGCACTCTTATTGGGACATCTTGAGTAAGCCAGCACTCATACAGGTTCACGAGCACCGTTCTAGCAAGTTCCTACATGCCGTGGAAGTCGCACTCATTCCCTGGTCTGAGCTGCACAGAGAAAAACACTAGGCTTCTCCTTCCATCCAGGACCTCCTACCTGAAGCCACCCTGCCTCCAGGAAGAAGACGACTTGCCTTCCTATTGCAACTAAAGCACAGTTTTTCCTGAAGCACTGCAGACTTTTGAAGAGGCACGGGCCCAGAGGCCTAGCTTGGGCTTTCCTTGGTGAGGCCGTTCACTAGATGCAGAACACCCTGCCTCGAGAAGTTGATTAAGGGAGGAAAACAGTGTGTACTCTGTGTCTCATTTGACTTGTTAAAAACCACAGAGATGTATGCTGCCTGTGCCCATGGAAATGGGGGCATGATGGTACTAGCCTTGCTTTCCGTTTGGAAAGCTCCATTCTTGCCGCCGTGAAGCTCCCTGAAATTCTCTGCTGTTGACAGGCCTCTGGTCCCTCTACATTGGTGTGGGAAGAAAATGAGTTTTCTCTGGCTACACACGGAGCTTCTTTGGCCGGGGTGGGGCTCACCTTGCCATGCTCTAGAGCTAAAGGGAATCTCAACGTGAGTCCTTGCCTCGAGGTAAGGCCCTGAGTAGCCCTGCAGAAAGGGAGGCATTCAGCTCTTTCCGTTAGTTCTTAGTCGCTGTTCTCCTTTACTTTAAAGGAAGTACCCTTTTCAGGACTCCTAGGCCTCTCGGGTGAGCATCATTTTTGTTCCAAGATCCCTGAGTATCTCCACACCCCTGTAGGCCTGCTGAGCAACAACGAGGCCCATTGGTCCCTCGGAGTTCCTCTGTGTCTGCTGAGTCATGGGCAACACACTGCACTCTTTCTTGTCATATCTTGATTCACAGCACTCGCACAAGTTCACGAGCACCGTTCTAGCAAGTTCCAACATGCCGTGGAAGTCGAACTCATTCTTTAGACTGAGCTGCCCAGAGGACAAACACTAGGCTTCTTCTCCCATCTAAGACCTCTTACCTGAAGTTACACTGCCATCAGGAGAAACACTGCTTGCATTCTTATTGCAACTAAAGCAGAGTTTTTCCTGTAGCACTGCAGGCTTTTGAAGAGGCACGGGCCCATGGGCCTAGCTAGGGCCTTCCTTGGTGAGGCCGTTCACAAGACGCAGAACACCCTGCCTCGAGAAGTTGATTCAGGGAAGCAACCAGTGTGTACCCTGTGGTTCTTTTGACTTGTTAGAAACCACAGAGATGTATGCCGCCTGTGCCCATGGTAATGGGGGCATGATGGTACTAGCCTTGCTTTCCATTTGGAAAGCCCCATTCTTGCTGCCGTGAAGCTCCCTGAAATTCTCTGCTGTTAACAGCTCTCTGGCCACTGTAGGCATGGGTGTGGGAAGAAAATGAGATTTCTCTGGCTACACACGGAGCTTCATTGGCCCGGTTGGGGCTCACCTTGCCATGCTCTAGAGCTAAAGGGAATCTCAACGTGAGTCCTTGCCTCGAGGTAAGGCCCTGAGTAGCCCTGCAGAAAGGGAGGCATGCAGCTCTTTCCATGAGCTCTTAGTGGAGGTTCCGCTTTATGTTAAAGGAAGCACCCTTTTCAGGACTCCTAGGCCCTTCGGGTGAGCATCATTTTTGTTCCAAGATCACTGACGCCCTCCACACCCCTGTGGGCCTGCTGAGCAGCATTGATTCCCATACGACCCTCGGAGGCCCTCTGTGTCTGCCGAGTCTCTGGCAACACACTGTACGTTACTTCAGTAGAGCTATATTTCCAGAGCAGTCGAACAGCACCAGAACCACATTTCTAGGCAGTCCAACATGTCCTGCAAGTTTTCGAGATTGCCCTCGTCTGAGCTGCCCTGAGAACACACTCTTCTTAGAATTTATCGAGGACCTCTTTCCTGAAGTCACTCTATTCAAGGAGAAATACAGCATCCTAACATGCTGTGTCGCTCACAGTGCAAGCAACGGGAGAACTTGCCTCGAGGTAAGGCCCTGAAATGCTATGCAGAAGCGGAGGTGTGTAGCCGTTTCCATGAGGCCGTAGTCGCCGCTCTGCAGCATTTTAACGCCAGTACGCTTTTCAGGACTCCTAGGTGCCTCGCCTGGAAACCCTATTCCCTGCAAGAACAGCAAGTACCCTCAGGCTCCCCTGGCCCTTCTAAGCAATATCCAGGCCCGTAGCTTTCCGACTCACAGTGTGTATGCCGAGTGTAGGGCAACACAGTGCACTCTTATTGGGACATCTTGAGTAAGCCAGCACTCATACAGGTTCACGAGCACCGTTCTAGCAAGTTCCTACATGCCGTGGAAGTCGCACTCATTCCCTGGTCTGAGCTGCACAGAGAAAAACACTAGGCTTCTCCTTCCATCCAGGACCTCCTACCTGAAGCCACCCTGCCTCCAGGAAGAAGACGACTTGCCTTCCTATTGCAACTAAAGCACAGTTTTTCCTGAAGCACTGCAGACTTTTGAAGAGGCACGGGCCCAGAGGCCTAGCTTGGGCTTTCCTTGGTGAGGCCGTTCACTAGATGCAGAACACCCTGCCTCGAGAAGTTGATTAAGGGAGGAAAACAGTGTGTACTCTGTGTCTCATTTGACTTGTTAAAAACCACAGAGATGTATGCTGCCTGTGCCCATGGAAATGGGGGCATGATGGTACTAGCCTTGCTTTCCGTTTGGAAAGCTCCATTCTTGCCGCCGTGAAGCTCCCTGAAATTCTCTGCTGTTGACAGGCCTCTGGTCCCTCTACATTGGTGTGGGAAGAAAATGAGTTTTCTCTGGCTACACACGGAGCTTCTTTGGCCGGGGTGGGGCTCACCTTGCCATGCTCTAGAGCTAAAGGGAATCTCAACGTGAGTCCTTGCCTCGAGGTAAGGCCCTGAGTAGCCCTGCAGAAAGGGAGGCATTCAGCTCTTTCCGTTAGTTCTTAGTCGCTGTTCTCCTTTACTTTAAAGGAAGTACCCTTTTCAGGACTCCTAGGCCTCTCGGGTGAGCATCATTTTTGTTCCAAGATCCCTGAGTATCTCCACACCCCTGTAGGCCTGCTGAGCAACAACGAGGCCCATTGGTCCCTCGGAGTTCCTCTGTGTCTGCTGAGTCATGGGCAACACACTGCACTCTTTCTTGTCATATCTTGATTCACAGCACTCGCACAAGTTCACGAGCACCGTTCTAGCAAGTTCCAACATGCCGTGGAAGTCGAACTCATTCTTTAGACTGAGCTGCCCAGAGGACAAACACTAGGCTTCTTCTCCCATCTAAGACCTCTTACCTGAAGTTACACTGCCATCAGGAGAAACACTGCTTGCATTCTTATTGCAACTAAAGCAGAGTTTTTCCTGTAGCACTGCAGGCTTTTGAAGAGGCACGGGCCCATGGGCCTAGCTAGGGCCTTCCTTGGTGAGGCCGTTCACAAGACGCAGAACACCCTGCCTCGAGAAGTTGATTCAGGGAAGCAACCAGTGTGTACCCTGTGGTTCTTTTGACTTGTTAGAAACCACAGAGATGTATGCCGCCTGTGCCCATGGTAATGGGGGCATGATGGTACTAGCCTTGCTTTCCATTTGGAAAGCCCCATTCTTGCTGCCGTGAAGCTCCCTGAAATTCTCTGCTGTTAACAGCTCTCTGGCCACTGTAGGCATGGGTGTGGGAAGAAAATGAGATTTCTCTGGCTACACACGGAGCTTCATTGGCCCGGTTGGGGCTCACCTTGCCATGCTCTAGAGCTAAAGGGAATCTCAACGTGAGTCCTTGCCTCGAGGTAAGGCCCTGAGTAGCCCTGCAGAAAGGGAGGCATGCAGCTCTTTCCATGAGCTCTTAGTGGAGGTTCCGCTTTATGTTAAAGGAAGCACCCTTTTCAGGACTCCTAGGCCCTTCGGGTGAGCATCATTTTTGTTCCAAGATCACTGACGCCCTCCACACCCCTGTGGGCCTGCTGAGCAGCATTGATTCCCATACGACCCTCGGAGGCCCTCTGTGTCTGCCGAGTCTCTGGCAACACACTGTACGTTACTTCAGTAGAGCTATATTTCCAGAGCAGTCGAACAGCACCAGAACCACATTTCTAGGCAGTCCAACATGTCCTGCAAGTTTTCGAGATTGCCCTCGTCTGAGCTGCCCTGAGAACACACTCTTCTTAGAATTTATCGAGGACCTCTTTCCTGAAGTCACTCTATTCAAGGAGAAATACAGCATCCTAACATGCTGTGTCGCTCACAGTGCAAGCAACGGGAGAACTTGCCTCGAGGTAAGGCCCTGAAATGCTATGCAGAAGCGGAGGTGTGTAGCCGTTTCCATGAGGCCGTAGTCGCCGCTCTGCAGCATTTTAACGCCAGTACGCTTTTCAGGACTCCTAGGTGCCTCGCCTGGAAACCCTATTCCCTGCAAGAACAGCAAGTACCCTCAGGCTCCCCTGGCCCTTCTAAGCAATATCCAGGCCCGTAGCTTTCCGACTCACAGTGTGTATGCCGAGTGTAGGGCAACACAGTGCACTCTTATTGGGACATCTTGAGTAAGCCAGCACTCATACAGGTTCACGAGCACCGTTCTAGCAAGTTCCTAGATGCCGTGGAAGTCGCACTCATTCCCTGGTCTGAGCTGCACAGAGAAAAACACTAGGCTTCTCCTTCCATCCAGGACCTCCTACCTGAAGTCACCCTGCCTCCAGGAAGAAGACGACTTGCCTTCCTATTGCAACTAAAGCACAGTTTTTCCTGAAGCACTGCAGACTTTTGAAGAGGCACGGGCCCAGAGGCCTAGCTTGGGCTTTCCTTGGTGAGGCCGTTCACTAGATGCAGAACACCCTGCCTCGAGAAGTTGATTAAGGGAGGAAAACAGTGTGTACTCTGTGTCTCATTTGACTTGTTAAAAACCACAGAGATGTATGCTGCCTGTGCCCATGGAAATGGGGGCATGATGGTACTAGCCTTGCTTTCCGTTTGGAAAGCTCCATTCTTGCCGCCGTGAAGCTCCCTGAAATTCTCTGCTGTTGACAGGCCTCTGGTCCCTCTACATTGGTGTGGGAAGAAAATGAGTTTTCTCTGGCTACACACGGAGCTTCTTTGGCCGGGGTGGGGCTCACCTTGCCATGCTCTAGAGCTAAAGGGAATCTCAACGTGAGTCCTTGCCTCGAGGTAAGGCCCTGAGTAGCCCTGCAGAAAGGGAGGCATTCAGCTCTTTCCGTTAGTTCTTAGTCGCTGTTCTCCTTTACTTTAAAGGAAGTACCCTTTTCAGGACTCCTAGGCCTCTCGGGTGAGCATCATTTTTGTTCCAAGATCCCTGAGTATCTCCACACCCCTGTAGGCCTGCTGAGCAACAACGAGGCCCATTGGTCCCTCGGAGTTCCTCTGTGTCTGCTGAGTCATGGGCAACACACTGCACTCTTTCTTGTCATATCTTGATTCACAGCACTCGCACAAGTTCACGAGCACCGTTCTAGCAAGTTCCAACATGCCGTGGAAGTCGAACTCATTCTTTAGACTGAGCTGCCCAGAGGACAAACACTAGGCTTCTTCTCCCATCTAAGACCTCTTACCTGAAGTTACACTGCCATCAGGAGAAACACTGCTTGCATTCTTATTGCAACTAAAGCAGAGTTTTTCCTGTAGCACTGCAGGCTTTTGAAGAGGCACGGGCCCATGGGCCTAGCTAGGGCCTTCCTTGGTGAGGCCGTTCACAAGACGCAGAACACCCTGCCTCGAGAAGTTGATTCAGGGAAGCAACCAGTGTGTACCCTGTGGTTCTTTTGACTTGTTAGAAACCACAGAGATGTATGCCGCCTGTGCCCATGGTAATGGGGGCATGATGGTACTAGCCTTGCTTTCCATTTGGAAAGCCCCATTCTTGCTGCCGTGAAGCTCCCTGAAATTCTCTGCTGTTAACAGCTCTCTGGCCACTGTAGGCATGGGTGTGGGAAGAAAATGAGATTTCTCTGGCTACACACGGAGCTTCATTGGCCCGGTTGGGGCTCACCTTGCCATGCTCTAGAGCTAAAGGGAATCTCAACGTGAGTCCTTGCCTCGAGGTAAGGCCCTGAGTAGCCCTGCAGAAAGGGAGGCATGCAGCTCTTTCCATGAGCTCTTAGTGGAGGTTCCGCTTTATGTTAAAGGAAGCACCCTTTTCAGGACTCCTAGGCCCTTCGGGTGAGCATCATTTTTGTTCCAAGATCACTGACGCCCTCCACACCCCTGTGGGCCTGCTGAGCAGCATTGATTCCCATACGACCCTCGGAGGCCCTCTGTGTCTGCCGAGTCTCTGGCAACACACTGTACGTTACTTCAGTAGAGCTATATTTCCAGAGCAGTCGAACAGCACCAGAACCACATTTCTAGGCAGTCCAACATGTCCTGCAAGTTTTCGAGATTGCCCTCGTCTGAGCTGCCCTGAGAACACACTCTTCTTAGAATTTATCGAGGACCTCTTTCCTGAAGTCACTCTATTCAAGGAGAAATACAGCATCCTAACATGCTGTGTCGCTCACAGTGCAAGCAACGGGAGAACTTGCCTCGAGGTAAGGCCCTGAAATGCTATGCAGAAGCGGAGGTGTGTAGCCGTTTCCATGAGGCCGTAGTCGCCGCTCTGCAGCATTTTAACGCCAGTACGCTTTTCAGGACTCCTAGGTGCCTCGCCTGGAAACCCTATTCCCTGCAAGAACAGCAAGTACCCTCAGGCTCCCCTGGCCCTTCTAAGCAATATCCAGGCCCGTAGCTTTCCGACTCACAGTGTGTATGCCGAGTGTAGGGCAACACAGTGCACTCTTATTGGGAGATCTTGAGTAAGCCAGCACTCATACAGGTTCACGAGCACCGTTCTAGCAAGTTCCTACATGCCGTGGAAGTCGCACTCATTCCCTGGTCTGAGCTGCACAGAGAAAAACACTAGGCTTCTCCTTCCATCCAGGACCTCCTACCTGAAGCCACCCTGCCTCCAGGAAGAAGACGACTTGCCTTCCTATTGCAACTAAAGCACAGTTTTTCCTGAAGCACTGCAGACTTTTGAAGAGGCACGGGCCCAGAGGCCTAGCTTGGGCTTTCCTTGGTGAGGCCGTTCACTAGATGCAGAACACCCTGCCTCGAGAAGTTGATTAAGGGAGGAAAACAGTGTGTACTCTGTGTCTCATTTGACTTGTTAAAAACCACAGAGATGTATGCTGCCTGTGCCCATGGAAATGGGGGCATGATGGTACTAGCCTTGCTTTCCGTTTGGAAAGCTCCATTCTTGCCGCCGTGAAGCTCCCTGAAATTCTCTGCTGTTGACAGGCCTCTGGTCCCTCTACATTGGTGTGGGAAGAAAATGAGTTTTCTCTGGCTACACACGGAGCTTCTTTGGCCGGGGTGGGGCTCACCTTGCCATGCTCTAGAGCTAAAGGGAATCTCAACGTGAGTCCTTGCCTCGAGGTAAGGCCCTGAGTAGCCCTGCAGAAAGGGAGGCATTCAGCTCTTTCCGTTAGTTCTTAGTCGCTGTTCTCCTTTACTTTAAAGGAAGTACCCTTTTCAGGACTCCTAGGCCTCTCGGGTGAGCATCATTTTTGTTCCAAGATCCCTGAGTATCTCCACACCCCTGTAGGCCTGCTGAGCAACAACGAGGCCCATTGGTCCCTCGGAGTTCCTCTGTGTCTGCTGAGTCATGGGCAACACACTGCACTCTTTCTTGTCATATCTTGATTCACAGCACTCGCACAAGTTCACGAGCACCGTTCTAGCAAGTTCCAACATGCCGTGGAAGTCGAACTCATTCTTTAGACTGAGCTGCCCAGAGGACAAACACTAGGCTTCTTCTTCCATCTAAGACCTCTTACCTGAAGTTACACTGCCATCAGGAGAAACACTGCTTGCATTCTTATTGCAACTAAAGCAGAGTTTTTCCTGTAGCACTGCAGGCTTTTGAAGAGGCACGGGCCCATGGGCCTAGCTAGGGCCTTCCTTGGTGAGGCCGTTCACAAGACGCAGAACACCCTGCCTCGAGAAGTTGATTCAGGGAAGCAACCAGTGTGTACCCTGTGGTTCTTTTGACTTGTTAGAAACCACAGAGATGTATGCCGCCTGTGCCCATGGTAATGGGGGCATGATGGTACTAGCCTTGCTTTCCATTTGGAAAGCCCCATTCTTGCTGCCGTGAAGCTCCCTGAAATTCTCTGCTGTTAACAGCTCTCTGGCCACTGTAGGCATGGGTGTGGGAAGAAAATGAGATTTCTCTGGCTACACACGGAGCTTCATTGGCCCGGTTGGGGCTCACCTTGCCATGCTCTAGAGCTAAAGGGAATCTCAACGTGAGTCCTTGCCTCGAGGTAAGGCCCTGAGTAGCCCTGCAGAAAGGGAGGCATGCAGCTCTTTCCATGAGCTCTTAGTGGAGGTTCCGCTTTATGTTAAAGGAAGCACCCTTTTCAGGACTCCTAGGCCCTTCGGGTGAGCATCATTTTTGTTCCAAGATCACTGACGCCCTCCACACCCCTGTGGGCCTGCTGAGCAGCATTGATTCCCATACGACCCTCGGAGGCCCTCTGTGTCTGCCGAGTCTCTGGCAACACACTGTACGTTACTTCAGTAGAGCTATATTTCCAGAGCAGTCGAACAGCACCAGAACCACATTTCTAGGCAGTCCAACATGTCCTGCAAGTTTTCGAGATTGCCCTCGTCTGAGCTGCCCTGAGAACACACTCTTCTTAGAATTTATCGAGGACCTCTTTCCTGAAGTCACTCTATTCAAGGAGAAATACAGCATCCTAACATGCTGTGTCGCTCACAGTGCAAGCAACGGGAGAACTTGCCTCGAGGTAAGGCCCTGAAATGCTATGCAGAAGCGGAGGTGTGTAGCCGTTTCCATGAGGCCGTAGTCGCCGCTCTGCAGCATTTTAACGCCAGTACGCTTTTCAGGACTCCTAGGTGCCTCGCCTGGAAACCCTATTCCCTGCAAGAACAGCAAGTACCCTCAGGCTCCCCTGGCCCTTCTAAGCAATATCCAGGCCCGTAGCTTTCCGACTCACAGTGTGTATGCCGAGTGTAGGGCAACACAGTGCACTCTTATTGGGAGATCTTGAGTAAGCCAGCACTCATACAGGTTCACGAGCACCGTTCTAGCAAGTTCCTAGATGCCGTGGAAGTCGCACTCATTCCCTGGTCTGAGCTGCACAGAGAAAAACACTAGGCTTCTCCTTCCATCCAGGACCTCCTACCTGAAGTCACCCTGCCTCCAGGAAGAAGACGACTTGCCTTCCTATTGCAACTAAAGCACAGTTTTTCCTGAAGCACTGCAGACTTTTGAAGAGGCACGGGCCCAGAGGCCTAGCTTGGGCTTTCCTTGGTGAGGCCGTTCACTAGATGCAGAACACCCTGCCTCGAGAAGTTGATTAAGGGAGGAAAACAGTGTGTACTCTGTGTCTCATTTGACTTGTTAAAAACCACAGAGATGTATGCTGCCTGTGCCCATGGAAATGGGGGCATGATGGTACTAGCCTTGCTTTCCGTTTGGAAAGCTCCATTCTTGCCGCCGTGAAGCTCCCTGAAATTCTCTGCTGTTGACAGGCCTCTGGTCCCTCTACATTGGTGTGGGAAGAAAATGAGTTTTCTCTGGCTACACACGGAGCTTCTTTGGCCGGGGTGGGGCTCACCTTGCCATGCTCTAGAGCTAAAGGGAATCTCAACGTGAGTCCTTGCCTCGAGGTAAGGCCCTGAGTAGCCCTGCAGAAAGGGAGGCATTCAGCTCTTTCCGTTAGTTCTTAGTCGCTGTTCTCCTTTACTTTAAAGGAAGTACCCTTTTCAGGACTCCTAGGCCTCTCGGGTGAGCATCATTTTTGTTCCAAGATCCCTGAGTATCTCCACACCCCTGTAGGCCTGCTGAGCAACAACGAGGCCCATTGGTCCCTCGGAGTTCCTCTGTGTCTGCTGAGTCATGGGCAACACACTGCACTCTTTCTTGTCATATCTTGATTCACAGCACTCGCACAAGTTCACGAGCACCGTTCTAGCAAGTTCCAACATGCCGTGGAAGTCGAACTCATTCTTTAGACTGAGCTGCCCAGAGGACAAACACTAGGCTTCTTCTCCCATCTAAGACCTCTTACCTGAAGTTACACTGCCATCAGGAGAAACACTGCTTGCATTCTTATTGCAACTAAAGCAGAGTTTTTCCTGTAGCACTGCAGGCTTTTGAAGAGGCACGGGCCCATGGGCCTAGCTAGGGCCTTCCTTGGTGAGGCCGTTCACAAGACGCAGAACACCCTGCCTCGAGAAGTTGATTCAGGGAAGCAACCAGTGTGTACCCTGTGGTTCTTTTGACTTGTTAGAAACCACAGAGATGTATGCCGCCTGTGCCCATGGTAATGGGGGCATGATGGTACTAGCCTTGCTTTCCATTTGGAAAGCCCCATTCTTGCTGCCGTGAAGCTCCCTGAAATTCTCTGCTGTTAACAGCTCTCTGGCCACTGTAGGCATGGGTGTGGGAAGAAAATGAGATTTCTCTGGCTACACACGGAGCTTCATTGGCCCGGTTGGGGCTCACCTTGCCATGCTCTAGAGCTAAAGGGAATCTCAACGTGAGTCCTTGCCTCGAGGTAAGGCCCTGAGTAGCCCTGCAGAAAGGGAGGCATGCAGCTCTTTCCATGAGCTCTTAGTGGAGGTTCCGCTTTATGTTAAAGGAAGCACCCTTTTCAGGACTCCTAGGCCCTTCGGGTGAGCATCATTTTTGTTCCAAGATCACTGACGCCCTCCACACCCCTGTGGGCCTGCTGAGCAGCATTGATTCCCATACGACCCTCGGAGGCCCTCTGTGTCTGCCGAGTCTCTGGCAACACACTGTACGTTACTTCAGTAGAGCTATATTTCCAGAGCAGTCGAACAGCACCAGAACCACATTTCTAGGCAGTCCAACATGTCCTGCAAGTTTTCGAGATTGCCCTCGTCTGAGCTGCCCTGAGAACACACTCTTCTTAGAATTTATCGAGGACCTCTTTCCTGAAGTCACTCTATTCAAGGAGAAATACAGCATCCTAACATGCTGTGTCGCTCACAGTGCAAGCAACGGGAGAACTTGCCTCGAGGTAAGGCCCTGAAATGCTATGCAGAAGCGGAGGTGTGTAGCCGTTTCCATGAGGCCGTAGTCGCCGCTCTGCAGCATTTTAACGCCAGTACGCTTTTCAGGACTCCTAGGTGCCTCGCCTGGAAACCCTATTCCCTGCAAGAACAGCAAGTACCCTCAGGCTCCCCTGGCCCTTCTAAGCAATATCCAGGCCCGTAGCTTTCCGACTCACAGTGTGTATGCCGAGTGTAGGGCAACACAGTGCACTCTTATTGGGAGATCTTGAGTAAGCCAGCACTCATACAGGTTCACGAGCACCGTCCTAGCAAGTTCCTACATGCCGTGGAAGTCGCACTCATTCCCTGGTCTGAGCTGCACAGAGAAAAACACTAGGCTTCTCCTTCCATCCAGGACCTCCTACCTGAAGCCACCCTGCCTCCAGGAAGAAGACGACTTGCCTTCCTATTGCAACTAAAGCACAGTTTTTCCTGAAGCACTGCAGACTTTTGAAGAGGCACGGGCCCAGAGGCCTAGCTTGGGCTTTCCTTGGTGAGGCCGTTCACTAGATGCAGAACACCCTGCCTCGAGAAGTTGATTAAGGGAGGAAAACAGTGTGTACTCTGTGTCTCATTTGACTTGTTAAAAACCACAGAGATGTATGCTGCCTGTGCCCATGGAAATGGGGGCATGATGGTACTAGCCTTGCTTTCCGTTTGGAAAGCTCCATTCTTGCCGCCGTGAAGCTCCCTGAAATTCTCTGCTGTTGACAGGCCTCTGGTCCCTCTACATTGGTGTGGGAAGAAAATGAGTTTTCTCTGGCTACACACGGAGCTTCTTTGGCCGGGGTGGGGCTCACCTTGCCATGCTCTAGAGCTAAAGGGAATCTCAACGTGAGTCCTTGCCTCGAGGTAAGGCCCTGAGTAGCCCTGCAGAAAGGGAGGCATTCAGCTCTTTCCGTTAGTTCTTAGTCGCTGTTCTCCTTTACTTTAAAGGAAGTACCCTTTTCAGGACTCCTAGGCCTCTCGGGTGAGCATCATTTTTGTTCCAAGATCCCTGAGTATCTCCACACCCCTGTAGGCCTGCTGAGCAACAACGAGGCCCATTGGTCCCTCGGAGTTCCTCTGTGTCTGCTGAGTCATGGGCAACACACTGCACTCTTTCTTGTCATATCTTGATTCACAGCACTCGCACAAGTTCACGAGCACCGTTCTAGCAAGTTCCAACATGCCGTGGAAGTCGAACTCATTCTTTAGACTGAGCTGCCCAGAGGACAAACACTAGGCTTCTTCTTCCATCTAAGACCTCTTACCTGAAGTTACACTGCCATCAGGAGAAACACTGCTTGCATTCTTATTGCAACTAAAGCAGAGTTTTTCCTGTAGCACTGCAGGCTTTTGAAGAGGCACGGGCCCATGGGCCTAGCTAGGGCCTTCCTTGGTGAGGCCGTTCACAAGACGCAGAACACCCTGCCTCGAGAAGTTGATTCAGGGAAGCAACCAGTGTGTACCCTGTGGTTCTTTTGACTTGTTAGAAACCACAGAGATGTATGCCGCCTGTGCCCATGGTAATGGGGGCATGATGGTACTAGCCTTGCTTTCCATTTGGAAAGCCCCATTCTTGCTGCCGTGAAGCTCCCTGAAATTCTCTGCTGTTAACAGCTCTCTGGCCACTGTAGGCATGGGTGTGGGAAGAAAATGAGATTTCTCTGGCTACACACGGAGCTTCATTGGCCCGGTTGGGGCTCACCTTGCCATGCTCTAGAGCTAAAGGGAATCTCAACGTGAGTCCTTGCCTCGAGGTAAGGCCCTGAGTAGCCCTGCAGAAAGGGAGGCATGCAGCTCTTTCCATGAGCTCTTAGTGGAGGTTCCGCTTTATGTTAAAGGAAGCACCCTTTTCAGGACTCCTAGGCCCTTCGGGTGAGCATCATTTTTGTTCCAAGATCACTGACGCCCTCCACACCCCTGTGGGCCTGCTGAGCAGCATTGATTCCCATACGACCCTCGGAGGCCCTCTGTGTCTGCCGAGTCTCTGGCAACACACTGTACGTTACTTCAGTAGAGCTATATTTCCAGAGCAGTCGAACAGCACCAGAACCACATTTCTAGGCAGTCCAACATGTCCTGCAAGTTTTCGAGATTGCCCTCGTCTGAGCTGCCCTGAGAACACACTCTTCTTAGAATTTATCGAGGACCTCTTTCCTGAAGTCACTCTATTCAAGGAGAAATACAGCATCCTAACATGCTGTGTCGCTCACAGTGCAAGCAACGGGAGAACTTGCCTCGAGGTAAGGCCCTGAAATGCTATGCAGAAGCGGAGGTGTGTAGCCGTTTCCATGAGGCCGTAGTCGCCGCTCTGCAGCATTTTAACGCCAGTACGCTTTTCAGGACTCCTAGGTGCCTCGCCTGGAAACCCTATTCCCTGCAAGAACAGCAAGTACCCTCAGGCTCCCCTGGCCCTTCTAAGCAATATCCAGGCCCGTAGCTTTCCGACTCACAGTGTGTATGCCGAGTGTAGGGCAACACAGTGCACTCTTATTGGGAGATCTTGAGTAAGCCAGCACTCATACAGGTTCACGAGCACCGTCCTAGCAAGTTCCTACATGCCGTGGAAGTCGCACTCATTCCCTGGTCTGAGCTGCACAGAGAAAAACACTAGGCTTCTCCTTCCATCCAGGACCTCCTACCTGAAGTCACCCTGCCTCCAGGAAGAAGACGACTTGCCTTCCTATTGCAACTAAAGCACAGTTTTTCCTGAAGCACTGCAGACTTTTGAAGAGGCACGGGCCCAGAGGCCTAGCTTGGGCTTTCCTTGGTGAGGCCGTTCACTAGATGCAGAACACCCTGCCTCGAGAAGTTGATTAAGGGAGGAAAACAGTGTGTACTCTGTGTCTCATTTGACTTGTTAAAAACCACAGAGATGTATGCTGCCTGTGCCCATGGAAATGGGGGCATGATGGTACTAGCCTTGCTTTCCGTTTGGAAAGCTCCATTCTTGCCGCCGTGAAGCTCCCTGAAATTCTCTGCTGTTGACAGGCCTCTGGTCCCTCTACATTGGTGTGGGAAGAAAATGAGTTTTCTCTGGCTACACACGGAGCTTCTTTGGCCGGGGTGGGGCTCACCTTGCCATGCTCTAGAGCTAAAGGGAATCTCAACGTGAGTCCTTGCCTCGAGGTAAGGCCCTGAGTAGCCCTGCAGAAAGGGAGGCATTCAGCTCTTTCCGTTAGTTCTTAGTCGCTGTTCTCCTTTACTTTAAAGGAAGTACCCTTTTCAGGACTCCTAGGCCTCTCGGGTGAGCATCATTTTTGTTCCAAGATCCCTGAGTATCTCCACACCCCTGTAGGCCTGCTGAGCAACAACGAGGCCCATTGGTCCCTCGGAGTTCCTCTGTGTCTGCTGAGTCATGGGCAACACACTGCACTCTTTCTTGTCATATCTTGATTCACAGCACTCGCACAAGTTCACGAGCACCGTTCTAGCAAGTTCCAACATGCCGTGGAAGTCGAACTCATTCTTTAGACTGAGCTGCCCAGAGGACAAACACTAGGCTTCTTCTTCCATCTAAGACCTCTTACCTGAAGTTACACTGCCATCAGGAGAAACACTGCTTGCATTCTTATTGCAACTAAAGCAGAGTTTTTCCTGTAGCACTGCAGGCTTTTGAAGAGGCACGGGCCCATGGGCCTAGCTAGGGCCTTCCTTGGTGAGGCCGTTCACAAGACGCAGAACACCCTGCCTCGAGAAGTTGATTCAGGGAAGCAACCAGTGTGTACCCTGTGGTTCTTTTGACTTGTTAGAAACCACAGAGATGTATGCCGCCTGTGCCCATGGTAATGGGGGCATGATGGTACTAGCCTTGCTTTCCATTTGGAAAGCCCCATTCTTGCTGCCGTGAAGCTCCCTGAAATTCTCTGCTGTTAACAGCTCTCTGGCCACTGTAGGCATGGGTGTGGGAAGAAAATGAGATTTCTCTGGCTACACACGGAGCTTCATTGGCCCGGTTGGGGCTCACCTTGCCATGCTCTAGAGCTAAAGGGAATCTCAACGTGAGTCCTTGCCTCGAGGTAAGGCCCTGAGTAGCCCTGCAGAAAGGGAGGCATGCAGCTCTTTCCATGAGCTCTTAGTGGAGGTTCCGCTTTATGTTAAAGGAAGCACCCTTTTCAGGACTCCTAGGCCCTTCGGGTGAGCATCATTTTTGTTCCAAGATCACTGACGCCCTCCACACCCCTGTGGGCCTGCTGAGCAGCATTGATTCCCATACGACCCTCGGAGGCCCTCTGTGTCTGCCGAGTCTCTGGCAACACACTGTACGTTACTTCAGTAGAGCTATATTTCCAGAGCAGTCGAACAGCACCAGAACCACATTTCTAGGCAGTCCAACATGTCCTGCAAGTTTTCGAGATTGCCCTCGTCTGAGCTGCCCTGAGAACACACTCTTCTTAGAATTTATCGAGGACCTCTTTCCTGAAGTCACTCTATTCAAGGAGAAATACAGCATCCTAACATGCTGTGTCGCTCACAGTGCAAGCAACGGGAGAACTTGCCTCGAGGTAAGGCCCTGAAATGCTATGCAGAAGCGGAGGTGTGTAGCCGTTTCCATGAGGCCGTAGTCGCCGCTCTGCAGCATTTTAACGCCAGTACGCTTTTCAGGACTCCTAGGTGCCTCGCCTGGAAACCCTATTCCCTGCAAGAACAGCAAGTACCCTCAGGCTCCCCTGGCCCTTCTAAGCAATATCCAGGCCCGTAGCTTTCCGACTCACAGTGTGTATGCCGAGTGTAGGGCAACACAGTGCACTCTTATTGGGACATCTTGAGTAAGCCAGCACTCATACAGGTTCACGAGCACCGTCCTAGCAAGTTCCTACATGCCGTGGAAGTCGCACTCATTCCCTGGTCTGAGCTGCACAGAGAAAAACACTAGGCTTCTCCTTCCATCCAGGACCTCCTACCTGAAGTCACCCTGCCTCCAGGAAGAAGACGACTTGCCTTCCTATTGCAACTAAAGCACAGTTTTTCCTGAAGCACTGCAGACTTTTGAAGAGGCACGGGCCCAGAGGCCTAGCTTGGGCTTTCCTTGGTGAGGCCGTTCACTAGATGCAGAACACCCTGCCTCGAGAAGTTGATTAAGGGAGGAAAACAGTGTGTACTCTGTGTCTCATTTGACTTGTTAAAAACCACAGAGATGTATGCTGCCTGTGCCCATGGAAATGGGGGCATGATGGTACTAGCCTTGCTTTCCGTTTGGAAAGCTCCATTCTTGCCGCCGTGAAGCTCCCTGAAATTCTCTGCTGTTGACAGGCCTCTGGTCCCTCTACATTGGTGTGGGAAGAAAATGAGTTTTCTCTGGCTACACACGGAGCTTCTTTGGCCGGGGTGGGGCTCACCTTGCCATGCTCTAGAGCTAAAGGGAATCTCAACGTGAGTCCTTGCCTCGAGGTAAGGCCCTGAGTAGCCCTGCAGAAAGGAGGCATTCAGCTCTTTCCGTTAGTTCTTAGTCGCTGTTCTCCTTTACTTTAAAGGAAGTACCCTTTTCAGGACTCCTAGGCCTCTCGGGTGAGCATCATTTTTGTTCCAAGATCCCTGAGTATCTCCACACCCCTGTAGGCCTGCTGAGCAACAACGAGGCCCATTGGTCCCTCGGAGTTCCTCTGTGTCTGCTGAGTCATGGGCAACACACTGCACTCTTTCTTGTCATATCTTGATTCACAGCACTCGCACAAGTTCACGAGCACCGTTCTAGCAAGTTCCAACATGCCGTGGAAGTCGAACTCATTCTTTAGACTGAGCTGCCCAGAGGACAAACACTAGGCTTCTTCTTCCATCTAAGACCTCTTACCTGAAGTTACAC
>NW_028122015.1:0-47659 GCF_965194805.1 Balaenoptera borealis | reverse complement strand
TGCGTAGTGTTCCTTCTGGGTGTACTTAGCTACCGGCTCGTTCTGGCGAGCAGTCACTCGACGTTAGCTGCAGTCTGGAAAATGGACGGTTTCCCCCTGCACACTGCTAGGCTTTTGGCAGCTGCAGGGACACCTAACTCACTCGACTTAGCCCCCTCCAATATTTCGTGCCATTCGCACAGTGCGCCACACCCCGGCTACCAAGTTATTCAGAGGAGGGGCCACAGTCCTCCTTGTGTCCCTTTCGGTGCGGGAGAACCTATGGGTACGTGGGGCCGTGCTCAACTTTGAGATTGGGACCTTCAGAGCACTGTAGTACCTCCCAACTGGAAAGAAGGATGGTTCAACGTGAAAGCTGCCTGAAATACAGTGCTCTGTCAGCCCACGCGTGCCTGCTGGCATGTCTTTGGAAGGAAAGTGGGCTTTCCTTGAGAGGCATAGTGTGTTTCCACGTCCACTCCTGAGGCACCCCAGGGTCGCCTCTACCTAAAAGGAACACTACGCTGAGCGCCAAGCTGAAGGCAAGGTCCGGGAATTGCATCCACAGCGCCGGGCAGGCATGCAGCGTTTCCCAGGGAGCCTCACTCAAAGCAGTGGCTAAACGCTAGTGTGCTTTGCAGGACTCCTGGGACGCCCGCGTCCTCACCACGTCTCATGGAAACACAGTGTGTACCGGATGCCACTTCTTAGGCGACCTACCAACATACAGGGGCCTAGGCCCTTCGGATCATCTCTTGGAATGAAGAGTGAAAGGCAAAACACCGCTCTCTTGGTCGCACAGGTGGATTGCCAGTCTTTCGAAAGTCCTCCCGAGCACAGGTCTAGCAGGTCTTAGGTGTACTGCAGGTGGTCCCCGCCGCTGAACCCGAACTGCAATGGGAAAAACCCTCGGCTCGCTGTTCATCCTGGGAACGCCAGCCTGCCCTCGCTCGCCAAGCAGACAGTCGACTTTAGATGCAGCCTGACATACGGACTTGTTGCCCCTGCAACACTGCCTAAGCTTTTGTAAGGGAAAAGGACACTTTGGCCTAACCCAAGGAATTATGTCGGTCACGCCACTCAGCCCAAGCAGAACTCCCTTCGTGCCAAAGTTTTATCAGGGAAGGTCCAGGGGGCTGCGTGAGTCTCTTTTCGTTGCTCAGAAACTACCCGTCCGTGGGCTGTGCCAAGTCTGGCATCGGGACCTAAGGAGGGAAGCGTTATTTTCCCAACGGGAAAGCAGGCCACCTGCGGCCTCCAACTTAAGTGAAAACCAGTGCGGTTGCCCGTCATCTCTACACAGTGGCAAGGCCGACTGAGGGAGAGGCAGCTTTCCTCGATTAACACAGTGTTTCCTACTCGTGGCAGGAGGCCTCCAGCAGCCCTCTTCACATAACGGGGAAAAGCAGACCTGTCCCCCAGGCTCAACGTAATGTCCGGGTTTCCATCCACGGGTGGCCGTGTGCAAACGATTTCCATGACCCCGGCCGGGAAGGTAGGGCATTCAGGCCAGTGTGCCCTTCCTAGGACTCCCGCCGCCTCACCATGTCCCTTGGAAGAACGCTGTGTGCTCAGTGACTCTTCTTGGCCGACTGCGCACCGTGCCGCTACCTGGGTACTCCGGGTCGTCTCTTTGAGTGCACCGTGGAAGGCAAGGCAGTGTTTTCTTCGTTGGATCGATAGACTGACAAGTCTTTCAAATGTGCCCCGACCAGAGTTCTGGAAAGTCCTCGGTGTAATGCCAGTGGCTCTCAGGGCGGACCCTGAGCTGCAGTGAAACAACTCTGTGCTTCGTGTTCCTTCTCGCTTTACACACCTGCCGTCTCTCTCTGCCAAGCAGAAACACGACTTTTAGATGCAGCCTGGAAAATCAACCGTTTCCTCCTGAGCCCTGCTAGTCTTTTGGCAGGTTCAAGGCCACCTAGACCTCCCTAGCGCCTTAAATCGCTTAGGTCAGCCGCACAGTGCAAATCTCCCTGCCTAAATAAAACATTATTCTGAGAAGGTAGCACAGTGCTCCTCGTGCCTCTTTTGGTTCTTCAGAAACGACACGTACGTGGGCTGGGTTCAACTTTGATACTGGGGCCTTATGAGAAACGGAGGAATTCCCTAGTTGAACGAGGAATCCTCGTAGCCTCCAAGGTGCCTACATAGGGCGTTCTGCGAGTCCTTCCTTGCGTGCTGGAATGTGCCTCAAAGGAAAGGGTGCTTTACAGGAAAGACAAAAGGTGTTTCCACTTCCTTGCCTGAGGCATGCCAGAGCCCCCTTTACATACAGGGCGATCTACGCTGATCACCAAGATCAAAACAAAGTCCAGGACGGCAGCCACAGTGCTGGCAGGCAGGCAGCATTTGCCCAGAAGCCTTAGTCATGGCAGTGGCTTAACGCTAGTGTGCCGCTCAGGACTCCTAGGACTCCTGGGTCCTCACCCCCTGGGCGTGGAAAAACACTGTGTACCCAATGCCTCTTCTTAGGCGACCTACCCAAACACAGGTCCCTTAGGCCCCTTCGGATCATTTCTCTGCATGGAGAAGGAAAGGCAACGCTCTGCTCTCTCTTCGGTGCCCATGGAGATTGCCAGGCTTTCAACAGGCCTCCCGAGCACAGGCCTAGCAGGTCTCAGGTGTAATGCAAAAGGTCCCCACTGCTGGACCACTGCTGCAATGACAAAACGCTGTGGTTATTGTTCAGACTGGGAACCCTTACCTGCCGTCTTCTCTCTGCCAAGCAGAAGGCCGACTACAGAGGCAGCCCGACAAACGTACAATTTGCCCCTTGAACGCTACCTCGGGTTTTCTGAGCTACAGGGACCATTTGGCCTATCCCCGGGAATCGTGTCCTTGAAGCCATTCAGCCCATGCCGGAGCCCCTTGGCGCCAAAGTTTTATCAGGGAAGGTCCAGCGTGCTGCTTGAGTCTCTCTTGGTTGGTCAGAAACTACAGGTGCATGTGCTGGGTTCAATTTTGATATTGGTTACCTAGAGCGAAGAGCATTACTTTCCCAGCGGGAGAGCTGAAAGTGCGGCCTCAGAGCGTCCTGAGACACAGTGTGGTTGCTCGTGTTCTCTTCACAAGTAGAATGGCTATGTGAGGGAAAGGGAGCTCTCCTAGAGAAACACTCTGCTTTCTGTACCGTGCAGGAGGCCTCCCGGCGCCCTATATACACAAAGGGAACACTGTGCTGTTCCGCGAGGACCAAAGTAAGGTTCAGGTATTCCCTCCACGAACTGAGGCGTGCAGAGGCTTTCCACGAAACCTTAGGCAAGTAGTGCATGAATGTTCGTGGGCCTTTCCCAGGACCCCCGCTGCCTCAGCAGGTCCCCTGGAAGAACACTGTGTACCGAGTACTCTACTTGGCCCCCTGAGCACCGTGCCGCTACCAAAGCCCTCCGGATCATCTCTTTGCATGCCGAGTGAGAGGCAACACACTCTTTTCTTTGTTGGATAGCTAGATAGCCAAGACATTCAAAAGTGCTCCCCGAACAGAGGTGTAGAAGGTCTTAGGTGTAATGGCCTAGTGTGTCTCTCAGGGCTGCCGCTGAGGAGCAAGGAGAAAGCCGGTGCGTAGTGTTCCTTCTGGGTGTACTTAGCTACCGGCTCGTTCTGGCGAGCAGTCACTCGACGTTAGCTGCAGTCTGGAAAATGGACGGTTTCCCCCTGCACACTGCTAGGCTTTTGGCAGCTGCAGGGACACCTAACTCACTCGACCTAGCCCCTCCAATATTTCGTGCCATTCGCACAGTGCGCCACACCCCGGCTACCAAGTTATTCAGAGGAGGGGCCACAGTCCTCCTTGTGTCCCTTTCGGTGCGGGAGAACCTATGGGTACGTGGGGCCGTGCTCAACTTTGAGATTGGGACCTTCAGAGCACTGTAGTACCTCCCAACTGGAAAGAAGGATGGTTCAACGTGAAAGCTGCCTGAAATACAGTGCTCTGTCAGCCCACGCGTGCCTGCTGGCATGTCTTTGGAAGGAAAGTGGGCTTTCCTTGAGAGGCATAGTGTGTTTCCACGTCCACTCCTGAGGCACCCCAGGGTCGCCTCTACCTAAAAGGAACACTACGCTGAGCGCCAAGCTGAAGGCAAGGTCCGGGAATTGCATCCACAGCGCCGGGCAGCCATGCAGCGTTTCCCAGGGAGCCTCACTCAAAGCAGTGGCTAAACGCTAGTGTGCTTTGCAGGACTCCTGGGACGCCCGCGTCCTCACCACGTCTCATGGAAACACAGTGTGTACCGGATGCCACTTCTTAGGCGACCTACCAACATACAGGGGCCTAGGCCCTTCGGATCATCTCTTGGAATGAAGAGTGAAAGGCAAAACACCGCTCTCTTGGTCGCACAGGTGGATTGCCAGTCTTTCGAAAGTCCTCCCGAGCACAGGTCTAGCAGGTCTTAGGTGTACTGCAGGTGGTCCCCGCCGCTGAACCCGAACTGCAATGGGAAAAACCCTCGGCTCGCTGTTCATCCTGGGAACGCCAGCCTGCCCTCGCTCGCCAAGCAGACAGTCGACTTTAGATGCAGCCTGACATACGGACTTGTTGCCCCTGCAACACTGCCTAAGCTTTTGTAAGGGAAAAGGACACTTTGGCCTAACCCAAGGAATTATGTCGGTCACGCCACTCAGCCCAAGCAGAACTCCCTTCGTGCCAAAGTTTTATCAGGGAAGGTCCAGGGGGCTGCGTGAGTCTCTTTTCGTTGCTCAGAAACTACCCGTCCGTGGGCTGTGCCAAGTCTGGCATCGGGACCTAAGGAGGGAAGCGTTATTTTCCCAACGGGAAAGCAGGCCACCTGCGGCCTCCAACTTAAGTGAAAACCAGTGCGGTTGCCCGTCATCTCTACACAGTGGCAAGGCCGACTGAGGGAGAGGCAGCTTTCCTCGATTAACACAGTGTTTCCTACTCGTGGCAGGAGGCCTCCAGCAGCCCTCTTCACATAACGGGAAAAGCAGACCTGTCCCCAGGCTCAACGTAATGTCCGGGTTTCCATCCACGGGTGGCCGTGTGCAAACGATTTCCATGACCCCGGCCGGGAAGGTAGGGCATTCAGGCCAGTGTGCCCTTCCTAGGACTCCCGCCGCCTCACCATGTCCCTTGGAAGAACGCTGTGTGCTCAGTGACTCTTCTTGGCCGACTGCGCACCGTGCCGCTACCTGGGTACTCCGGGTCGTCTCTTTGAGTGCACCGTGGAAGGCAAGGCAGTGTTTTCTTCGTTGGATCGATAGACTGACAAGTCTTTCAAATGTGCCCCGACCAGAGTTCTGGAAAGTCCTCGGTGTAATGCCAGTGGCTCTCAGGGCGGACCCTGAGCTGCAGTGAAACAACTCTGTGCTTCGTGTTCCTTCTCGCTTTACACACCTGCCGTCTCTCTCTGCCAAGCAGAAACACGACTTTTAGATGCAGCCTGGAAAATCAACCGTTTCCTCCTGAGCCCTGCTAGTCTTTTGGCAGGTTCAAGGCCACCTAGACCTCCCTAGCGCCTTAAATCGCTTAGGTCAGCCGCACAGTGCAAATCTCCCTGCCTAAATAAAACATTATTCTGAGAAGGTAGCACAGTGCTCCTCGTGCCTCTTTTGGTTCTTCAGAAACGACACGTACGTGGGCTGGGTTCAACTTTGATACTGGGGCCTTATGAGAAACGGAGGAATTCCCTAGTTGAACGAGGAATCCTCGTAGCCTCCAAGGTGCCTACATAGGGCGTTCTGCGAGTCCTTCCTTGCGTGCTGGAATGTGCCTCAAAGGAAAGGGTGCTTTACAGGAAAGACAAAAGGTGTTTCCACTTCCTTGCCTGAGGCATGCCAGAGCCCCCTTTACATACAGGGCGATCTACGCTGATCACCAAGATCAAAACAAAGTCCAGGACGGCAGCCACAGTGCTGGCAGGCAGGCAGCATTTGCCCAGAAGCCTTAGTCATGGCAGTGGCTTAACGCTAGTGTGCCGCTCAGGACTCCTAGGACTCCTGGGTCCTCACCCCCTGGGCGTGGAAAAACACTGTGTACCCAATGCCTCTTCTTAGGCGACCTACCCAAACACAGGTCCCTTAGGCCCCTTCGGATCATTTCTCTGCATGGAGAAGGAAAGGCAACGCTCTGCTCTCTCTTCGGTGCCCATGGAGATTGCCAGGCTTTCAACAGGCCTCCCGAGCACAGGCCTAGCAGGTCTCAGGTGTAATGCAAAAGGTCCCCACTGCTGGACCACTGCTGCAATGACAAAACGCTGTGGTTATTGTTCAGACTGGGAACCCTTACCTGCCGTCTTCTCTCTGCCAAGCAGAAGGCCGACTACAGAGGCAGCCCGACAAACGTACAATTTGCCCCTTGAACGCTACCTCGGGTTTTCTGAGCTACAGGGACCATTTGGCCTATCCCCGGGAATCGTGTCCTTGAAGCCATTCAGCCCATGCCGGAGCCCCTTGGCGCCAAAGTTTTATCAGGGAAGGTCCAGCGTGCTGCTTGAGTCTCTCTTGGTTGGTCAGAAACTACAGGTGCATGTGCTGGGTTCAATTTTGATATTGGTTACCTAGAGCGAAGAGCATTACTTTCCCAGCGGGAGAGCTGAAAGTGCGGCCTCAGAGCGTCCTGAGACACAGTGTGGTTGCTCGTGTTCTCTTCACAAGTAGAATGGCTATGTGAGGGAAAGGGAGCTCTCCTAGAGAAACACTCTGCTTTCTGTACCGTGCAGGAGGCCTCCCGGCGCCCTATATACACAAAGGGAACACTGTGCTGTTCCGCGAGGACCAAAGTAAGGTTCAGGTATTCCCTCCACGAACTGAGGCGTGCAGAGGCTTTCCACGAAACCTTAGGCAAGTAGTGCATGAATGTTCGTGGGCCTTTCCCAGGACCCCCGCTGCCTCAGCAGGTCCCCTGGAAGAACACTGTGTACCGAGTACTCTACTTGGCCCCCTGAGCACCGTGCCGCTACCAAAGCCCTCCGGATCATCTCTTTGCATGCCGAGTGAGAGGCAACACACTCTTTTCTTTGTTGGATAGCTAGATAGCCAAGACATTCAAAAGTGCTCCCGAACAGAGGTGTAGAAGGTCTTAGGTGTAATGGCCTAGTGTGTCTCTCAGGGCTGCCGCTGAGCAGCAAGGAGAAAGCCGGTGCGTAGTGTTCCTTCTGGGTGTACTTAGCTACCGGCTCGTTCTGGCGAGCAGTCACTCGACGTTAGCTGCAGTCTGGAAAATGGACGGTTTCCCCCTGCACACTGCTAGGCTTTTGGCAGCTGCAGGGACACCTAACTCACTCGACCTAGCCCCTCCAATATTTCGTGCCATTCGCACAGTGCGCCACACCCCGGCTACCAAGTTATTCAGAGGAGGGGCCACAGTCCTCCTTGTGTCCCTTTCGGTGCGGGAGAACCTATGGGTACGTGGGGCCGTGCTCAACTTTGAGATTGGGACCTTCAGAGCACTGTAGTACCTCCCAACTGGAAAGAAGGATGGTTCAACGTGAAAGCTGCCTGAAATACAGTGCTCTGTCAGCCCACGCGTGCCTGCTGGCATGTCTTTGGAAGGAAAGTGGGCTTTCCTTGAGAGGCATAGTGTGTTTCCACGTCCACTCCTGAGGCACCCCAGGGTCGCCTCTACCTAAAAGGAACACTACGCTGAGCGCCAAGCTGAAGGCAAGGTCCGGGAATTGCATCCACAGCGCCGGGCAGCCATGCAGCGTTTCCCAGGGAGCCTCACTCAAAGCAGTGGCTAAACGCTAGTGTGCTTTGCAGGACTCCTGGGACGCCCGCGTCCTCACCACGTCTCATGGAAACACAGTGTGTACCGGATGCCACTTCTTAGGCGACCTACCAACATACAGGGGCCTAGGCCCTTCGGATCATCTCTTGGAATGAAGAGTGAAAGGCAAAACACCGCTCTCTTGGTCGCACAGGTGGATTGCCAGTCTTTCGAAAGTCCTCCCGAGCACAGGTCTAGCAGGTCTTAGGTGTACTGCAGGTGGTCCCCGCCGCTGAACCCGAACTGCAATGGGAAAAACCCTCGGCTCGCTGTTCATCCTGGGAACGCCAGCCTGCCCTCGCTCGCCAAGCAGACAGTCGACTTTAGATGCAGCCTGACATACGGACTTGTTGCCCCTGCAACACTGCCTAAGCTTTTGTAAGGGAAAAGGACACTTTGGCCTAACCCAAGGAATTATGTCGGTCACGCCACTCAGCCCAAGCAGAACTCCCTTCGTGCCAAAGTTTTATCAGGGAAGGTCCAGGGGGCTGCGTGAGTCTCTTTTCGTTGCTCAGAAACTACCCGTCCGTGGGCTGTGCCAAGTCTGGCATCGGGACCTAAGGAGGGAAGCGTTATTTTCCCAACGGGAAAGCAGGCCACCTGCGGCCTCCAACTTAAGTGAAAACCAGTGCGGTTGCCCGTCATCTCTACACAGTGGCAAGGCCGACTGAGGGAGAGGCAGCTTTCCTCGATTAACACAGTGTTTCCTACTCGTGGCAGGAGGCCTCCAGCAGCCCTCTTCACATAACGGGAAAAGCAGACCTGTCCCCCAGGCTCAACGTAATGTCCGGGTTTCCATCCACGGGTGGCCGTGTGCAAACGATTTCCATGACCCCGGCCGGGAAGGTAGGGCATTCAGGCCAGTGTGCCCTTCCTAGGACTCCCGCCGCCTCACCATGTCCCTTGGAAGAACGCTGTGTGCTCAGTGACTCTTCTTGGCCGACTGCGCACCGTGCCGCTACCTGGGTACTCCGGGTCGTCTCTTTGAGTGCACCGTGGAAGGCAAGGCAGTGTTTTCTTCGTTGGATCGATAGACTGACAAGTCTTTCAAATGTGCCCCGACCAGAGTTCTGGAAAGTCCTCGGTGTAATGCCAGTGGCTCTCAGGGCGGACCCTGAGCTGCAGTGAAACAACTCTGTGCTTCGTGTTCCTTCTCGCTTTACACACCTGCCGTCTCTCTCTGCCAAGCAGAAACACGACTTTTAGATGCAGCCTGGAAAATCAACCGTTTCCTCCTGAGCCCTGCTAGTCTTTTGGCAGGTTCAAGGCCACCTAGACCTCCCTAGCGCCTTAAATCGCTTAGGTCAGCCGCACAGTGCAAATCTCCCTGCCTAAATAAAACATTATTCTGAGAAGGTAGCACAGTGCTCCTCGTGCCTCTTTTGGTTCTTCAGAAACGACACGTACGTGGGCTGGGTTCAACTTTGATACTGGGGCCTTATGAGAAACGGAGGAATTCCCTAGTTGAACGAGGAATCCTCGTAGCCTCCAAGGTGCCTACATAGGGCGTTCTGCGAGTCCTTCCTTGCGTGCTGGAATGTGCCTCAAAGGAAAGGGTGCTTTACAGGAAAGACAAAAGGTGTTTCCACTTCCTTGCCTGAGGCATGCCAGAGCCCCCTTTACATACAGGGCGATCTACGCTGATCACCAAGATCAAAACAAAGTCCAGGACGGCAGCCACAGTGCTGGCAGGCAGGCAGCATTTGCCCAGAAGCCTTAGTCATGGCAGTGGCTTAACGCTAGTGTGCCGCTCAGGACTCCTAGGACTCCTGGGTCCTCACCCCCTGGGCGTGGAAAAACACTGTGTACCCAATGCCTCTTCTTAGGCGACCTACCCAAACACAGGTCCCTTAGGCCCCTTCGGATCATTTCTCTGCATGGAGAAGGAAAGGCAACGCTCTGCTCTCTCTTCGGTGCCCATGGAGATTGCCAGGCTTTCAACAGGCCTCCCGAGCACAGGCCTAGCAGGTCTCAGGTGTAATGCAAAAGGTCCCCACTGCTGGACCACTGCTGCAATGACAAAACGCTGTGGTTATTGTTCAGACTGGGAACCCTTACCTGCCGTCTTCTCTCTGCCAAGCAGAAGGCCGACTACAGAGGCAGCCCGACAAACGTACAATTTGCCCCTTGAACGCTACCTCGGGTTTTCTGAGCTACAGGGACCATTTGGCCTATCCCCGGGAATCGTGTCCTTGAAGCCATTCAGCCCATGCCGGAGCCCCTTGGCGCCAAAGTTTTATCAGGGAAGGTCCAGCGTGCTGCTTGAGTCTCTCTTGGTTGGTCAGAAACTACAGGTGCATGTGCTGGGTTCAATTTTGATATTGGTTACCTAGAGCGAAGAGCATTACTTTCCCAGCGGGAGAGCTGAAAGTGCGGCCTCAGAGCGTCCTGAGACACAGTGTGGTTGCTCGTGTTCTCTTCACAAGTAGAATGGCTATGTGAGGGAAAGGGAGCTCTCCTAGAGAAACACTCTGCTTTCTGTACCGTGCAGGAGGCCTCCCGGCGCCCTATATACACAAAGGGAACACTGTGCTGTTCCGCGAGGACCAAAGTAAGGTTCAGGTATTCCCTCCACGAACTGAGGCGTGCAGAGGCTTTCCACGAAACCTTAGGCAAGTAGTGCATGAATGTTCGTGGGCCTTTCCCAGGACCCCCGCTGCCTCAGCAGGTCCCCTGGAAGAACACTGTGTACCGAGTACTCTACTTGGCCCCCTGAGCACCGTGCCGCTACCAAAGCCCTCCGGATCATCTCTTTGCATGCCGAGTGAGAGGCAACACACTCTTTTCTTTGTTGGATAGCTAGATAGCCAAGACATTCAAAAGTGCTCCCCGAACAGAGGTGTAGAAGGTCTTAGGTGTAATGGCCTAGTGTGTCTCTCAGGGCTGCCGCTGAGCAGCAAGGAGAAAGCCGGTGCGTAGTGTTCCTTCTGGGTGTACTTAGCTACCGGCTCGTTCTGGCGAGCAGTCACTCGACGTTAGCTGCAGTCTGGAAAATGGACGGTTTCCCCCTGCACACTGCTAGGCTTTTGGCAGCTGCAGGGACACCTAACTCACTCGACCTAGCCCCTCCAATATTTCGTGCCATTCGCACAGTGCGCCACACCCCGGCTACCAAGTTATTCAGAGGAGGGGCCACAGTCCTCCTTGTGTCCCTTTCGGTGCGGGAGAACCTATGGGTACGTGGGGCCGTGCTCAACTTTGAGATTGGGACCTTCAGAGCACTGTAGTACCTCCCAACTGGAAAGAAGGATGGTTCAACGTGAAAGCTGCCTGAAATACAGTGCTCTGTCAGCCCACGCGTGCCTGCTGGCATGTCTTTGGAAGGAAAGTGGGCTTTCCTTGAGAGGCATAGTGTGTTTCCACGTCCACTCCTGAGGCACCCCAGGGTCGCCTCTACCTAAAAGGAACACTACGCTGAGCGCCAAGCTGAAGGCAAGGTCCGGGAATTGCATCCACAGCGCCGGGCAGCCATGCAGCGTTTCCCAGGGAGCCTCACTCAAAGCAGTGGCTAAACGCTAGTGTGCTTTGCAGGACTCCTGGGACGCCCGCGTCCTCACCACGTCTCATGGAAACACAGTGTGTACCGGATGCCACTTCTTAGGCGACCTACCAACATACAGGGGCCTAGGCCCTTCGGATCATCTCTTGGAATGAAGAGTGAAAGGCAAAACACCGCTCTCTTGGTCGCACAGGTGGATTGCCAGTCTTTCGAAAGTCCTCCCGAGCACAGGTCTAGCAGGTCTTAGGTGTACTGCAGGTGGTCCCCGCCGCTGAACCCGAACTGCAATGGGAAAAACCCTCGGCTCGCTGTTCATCCTGGGAACGCCAGCCTGCCCTCGCTCGCCAAGCAGACAGTCGACTTTAGATGCAGCCTGACATACGGACTTGTTGCCCCTGCAACACTGCCTAAGCTTTTGTAAGGGAAAAGGACACTTTGGCCTAACCCAAGGAATTATGTCGGTCACGCCACTCAGCCCAAGCAGAACTCCCTTCGTGCCAAAGTTTTATCAGGGAAGGTCCAGGGGGCTGCGTGAGTCTCTTTTCGTTGCTCAGAAACTACCCGTCCGTGGGCTGTGCCAAGTCTGGCATCGGGACCTAAGGAGGGAAGCGTTATTTTCCCAACGGGAAAGCAGGCCACCTGCGGCCTCCAACTTAAGTGAAAACCAGTGCGGTTGCCCGTCATCTCTACACAGTGGCAAGGCCGACTGAGGGAGAGGCAGCTTTCCTCGATTAACACAGTGTTTCCTACTCGTGGCAGGAGGCCTCCAGCAGCCCTCTTCACATAACGGGAAAAGCAGACCTGTCCCCCAGGCTCAACGTAATGTCCGGGTTTCCATCCACGGGTGGCCGTGTGCAAACGATTTCCATGACCCCGGCCGGGAAGGTAGGGCATTCAGGCCAGTGTGCCCTTCCTAGGACTCCCGCCGCCTCACCATGTCCCTTGGAAGAACGCTGTGTGCTCAGTGACTCTTCTTGGCCGACTGCGCACCGTGCCGCTACCTGGGTACTCCGGGTCGTCTCTTTGAGTGCACCGTGGAAGGCAAGGCAGTGTTTTCTTCGTTGGATCGATAGACTGACAAGTCTTTCAAATGTGCCCCGACCAGAGTTCTGGAAAGTCCTCGGTGTAATGCCAGTGGCTCTCAGGGCGGACCCTGAGCTGCAGTGAAACAACTCTGTGCTTCGTGTTCCTTCTCGCTTTACACACCTGCCGTCTCTCTCTGCCAAGCAGAAACACGACTTTTAGATGCAGCCTGGAAAATCAACCGTTTCCTCCTGAGCCCTGCTAGTCTTTTGGCAGGTTCAAGGCCACCTAGACCTCCCTAGCGCCTTAAATCGCTTAGGTCAGCCGCACAGTGCAAATCTCCCTGCCTAAATAAAACATTATTCTGAGAAGGTAGCACAGTGCTCCTCGTGCCTCTTTTGGTTCTTCAGAAACGACACGTACGTGGGCTGGGTTCAACTTTGATACTGGGGCCTTATGAGAAACGGAGGAATTCCCTAGTTGAACGAGGAATCCTCGTAGCCTCCAAGGTGCCTACATAGGGCGTTCTGCGAGTCCTTCCTTGCGTGCTGGAATGTGCCTCAAAGGAAAGGGTGCTTTACAGGAAAGACAAAAGGTGTTTCCACTTCCTTGCCTGAGGCATGCCAGAGCCCCCTTTACATACAGGGCGATCTACGCTGATCACCAAGATCAAAACAAAGTCCAGGACGGCAGCCACAGTGCTGGCAGGCAGGCAGCATTTGCCCAGAAGCCTTAGTCATGGCAGTGGCTTAACGCTAGTGTGCCGCTCAGGACTCCTAGGACTCCTGGGTCCTCACCCCCTGGGCGTGGAAAAACACTGTGTACCCAATGCCTCTTCTTAGGCGACCTACCCAAACACAGGTCCCTTAGGCCCCTTCGGATCATTTCTCTGCATGGAGAAGGAAAGGCAACGCTCTGCTCTCTCTTCGGTGCCCATGGAGATTGCCAGGCTTTCAACAGGCCTCCCGAGCACAGGCCTAGCAGGTCTCAGGTGTAATGCAAAAGGTCCCCACTGCTGGACCACTGCTGCAATGACAAAACGCTGTGGTTATTGTTCAGACTGGGAACCCTTACCTGCCGTCTTCTCTCTGCCAAGCAGAAGGCCGACTACAGAGGCAGCCCGACAAACGTACAATTTGCCCCTTGAACGCTACCTCGGGTTTTCTGAGCTACAGGGACCATTTGGCCTATCCCCGGGAATCGTGTCCTTGAAGCCATTCAGCCCATGCCGGAGCCCCTTGGCGCCAAAGTTTTATCAGGGAAGGTCCAGCGTGCTGCTTGAGTCTCTCTTGGTTGGTCAGAAACTACAGGTGCATGTGCTGGGTTCAATTTTGATATTGGTTACCTAGAGCGAAGAGCATTACTTTCCCAGCGGGAGAGCTGAAAGTGCGGCCTCAGAGCGTCCTGAGACACAGTGTGGTTGCTCGTGTTCTCTTCACAAGTAGAATGGCTATGTGAGGGAAAGGGAGCTCTCCTAGAGAAACACTCTGCTTTCTGTACCGTGCAGGAGGCCTCCCGGCGCCCTATATACACAAAGGGAACACTGTGCTGTTCCGCGAGGACCAAAGTAAGGTTCAGGTATTCCCTCCACGAACTGAGGCGTGCAGAGGCTTTCCACGAAACCTTAGGCAAGTAGTGCATGAATGTTCGTGGGCCTTTCCCAGGACCCCCGCTGCCTCAGCAGGTCCCCTGGAAGAACACTGTGTACCGAGTACTCTACTTGGCCCCCTGAGCACCGTGCCGCTACCAAAGCCCTCCGGATCATCTCTTTGCATGCCGAGTGAGAGGCAACACACTCTTTTCTTTGTTGGATAGCTAGATAGCCAAGACATTCAAAAGTGCTCCCCGAACAGAGGTGTAGAAGGTCTTAGGTGTAATGGCCTAGTGTGTCTCTCAGGGCTGCCGCTGAGCAGCAAGGAGAAAGCCGGTGCGTAGTGTTCCTTCTGGGTGTACTTAGCTACCGGCTCGTTCTGGCGAGCAGTCACTCGACGTTAGCTGCAGTCTGGAAAATGGACGGTTTCCCCCTGCACACTGCTAGGCTTTTGGCAGCTGCAGGGACACCTAACTCACTCGACCTAGCCCCTCCAATATTTCGTGCCATTCGCACAGTGCGCCACACCCCGGCTACCAAGTTATTCAGAGGAGGGGCCACAGTCCTCCTTGTGTCCCTTTCGGTGCGGGAGAACCTATGGGTACGTGGGGCCGTGCTCAACTTTGAGATTGGGACCTTCAGAGCACTGTAGTACCTCCCAACTGGAAAGAAGGATGGTTCAACGTGAAAGCTGCCTGAAATACAGTGCTCTGTCAGCCCACGCGTGCCTGCTGGCATGTCTTTGGAAGGAAAGTGGGCTTTCCTTGAGAGGCATAGTGTGTTTCCACGTCCACTCCTGAGGCACCCCAGGGTCGCCTCTACCTAAAAGGAACACTACGCTGAGCGCCAAGCTGAAGGCAAGGTCCGGGAATTGCATCCACAGCGCCGGGCAGCCATGCAGCGTTTCCCAGGGAGCCTCACTCAAAGCAGTGGCTAAACGCTAGTGTGCTTTGCAGGACTCCTGGGACGCCCGCGTCCTCACCACGTCTCATGGAAACACAGTGTGTACCGGATGCCACTTCTTAGGCGACCTACCAACATACAGGGGCCTAGGCCCTTCGGATCATCTCTTGGAATGAAGAGTGAAAGGCAAAACACCGCTCTCTTGGTCGCACAGGTGGATTGCCAGTCTTTCGAAAGTCCTCCCGAGCACAGGTCTAGCAGGTCTTAGGTGTACTGCAGGTGGTCCCCGCCGCTGAACCCGAACTGCAATGGGAAAAACCCTCGGCTCGCTGTTCATCCTGGGAACGCCAGCCTGCCCTCGCTCGCCAAGCAGACAGTCGACTTTAGATGCAGCCTGACATACGGACTTGTTGCCCCTGCAACACTGCCTAAGCTTTTGTAAGGGAAAAGGACACTTTGGCCTAACCCAAGGAATTATGTCGGTCACGCCACTCAGCCCAAGCAGAACTCCCTTCGTGCCAAAGTTTTATCAGGGAAGGTCCAGGGGGCTGCGTGAGTCTCTTTTCGTTGCTCAGAAACTACCCGTCCGTGGGCTGTGCCAAGTCTGGCATCGGGACCTAAGGAGGGAAGCGTTATTTTCCCAACGGGAAAGCAGGCCACCTGCGGCCTCCAACTTAAGTGAAAACCAGTGCGGTTGCCCGTCATCTCTACACAGTGGCAAGGCCGACTGAGGGAGAGGCAGCTTTCCTCGATTAACACAGTGTTTCCTACTCGTGGCAGGAGGCCTCCAGCAGCCCTCTTCACATAACGGGAAAAGCAGACCTGTCCCCCAGGCTCAACGTAATGTCCGGGTTTCCATCCACGGGTGGCCGTGTGCAAACGATTTCCATGACCCCGGCCGGGAAGGTAGGGCATTCAGGCCAGTGTGCCCTTCCTAGGACTCCCGCCGCCTCACCATGTCCCTTGGAAGAACGCTGTGTGCTCAGTGACTCTTCTTGGCCGACTGCGCACCGTGCCGCTACCTGGGTACTCCGGGTCGTCTCTTTGAGTGCACCGTGGAAGGCAAGGCAGTGTTTTCTTCGTTGGATCGATAGACTGACAAGTCTTTCAAATGTGCCCCGACCAGAGTTCTGGAAAGTCCTCGGTGTAATGCCAGTGGCTCTCAGGGCGGACCCTGAGCTGCAGTGAAACAACTCTGTGCTTCGTGTTCCTTCTCGCTTTACACACCTGCCGTCTCTCTCTGCCAAGCAGAAACACGACTTTTAGATGCAGCCTGGAAAATCAACCGTTTCCTCCTGAGCCCTGCTAGTCTTTTGGCAGGTTCAAGGCCACCTAGACCTCCCTAGCGCCTTAAATCGCTTAGGTCAGCCGCACAGTGCAAATCTCCCTGCCTAAATAAAACATTATTCTGAGAAGGTAGCACAGTGCTCCTCGTGCCTCTTTTGGTTCTTCAGAAACGACACGTACGTGGGCTGGGTTCAACTTTGATACTGGGGCCTTATGAGAAACGGAGGAATTCCCTAGTTGAACGAGGAATCCTCGTAGCCTCCAAGGTGCCTACATAGGGCGTTCTGCGAGTCCTTCCTTGCGTGCTGGAATGTGCCTCAAAGGAAAGGGTGCTTTACAGGAAAGACAAAAGGTGTTTCCACTTCCTTGCCTGAGGCATGCCAGAGCCCCCTTTACATACAGGGCGATCTACGCTGATCACCAAGATCAAAACAAAGTCCAGGACGGCAGCCACAGTGCTGGCAGGCAGGCAGCATTTGCCCAGAAGCCTTAGTCATGGCAGTGGCTTAACGCTAGTGTGCCGCTCAGGACTCCTAGGACTCCTGGGTCCTCACCCCCTGGGCGTGGAAAAACACTGTGTACCCAATGCCTCTTCTTAGGCGACCTACCCAAACACAGGTCCCTTAGGCCCCTTCGGATCATTTCTCTGCATGGAGAAGGAAAGGCAACGCTCTGCTCTCTCTTCGGTGCCCATGGAGATTGCCAGGCTTTCAACAGGCCTCCCGAGCACAGGCCTAGCAGGTCTCAGGTGTAATGCAAAAGGTCCCCACTGCTGGACCACTGCTGCAATGACAAAACGCTGTGGTTATTGTTCAGACTGGGAACCCTTACCTGCCGTCTTCTCTCTGCCAAGCAGAAGGCCGACTACAGAGGCAGCCCGACAAACGTACAATTTGCCCCTTGAACGCTACCTCGGGTTTTCTGAGCTACAGGGACCATTTGGCCTATCCCCGGGAATCGTGTCCTTGAAGCCATTCAGCCCATGCCGGAGCCCCTTGGCGCCAAAGTTTTATCAGGGAAGGTCCAGCGTGCTGCTTGAGTCTCTCTTGGTTGGTCAGAAACTACAGGTGCATGTGCTGGGTTCAATTTTGATATTGGTTACCTAGAGCGAAGAGCATTACTTTCCCAGCGGGAGAGCTGAAAGTGCGGCCTCAGAGCGTCCTGAGACACAGTGTGGCTGCTCGTGTTCTCTTCACAAGTAGAATGGCTATGTGAGGGAAAGGGAGCTCTCCTAGAGAAACACTCTGCTTTCTGTACCGTGCAGGAGGCCTCCCGGCGCCCTATATACACAAAGGGAACACTGTGCTGTTCCGCGAGGACCAAAGTAAGGTTCAGGTATTCCCTCCACGAACTGAGGCGTGCAGAGGCTTTCCACAAAACCTTAGGCAAGTAGTGCATGAATGTTCGTGGGCCTTTCCCAGGACCCCCGCTGCCTCAGCAGGTCCCCTGGAAGAACACTGTGTACCGAGTACTCTACTTGGCCCCCTGAGCACCGTGCCGCTACCAAAGCCCTCCGGATCATCTCTTTGCATGCCGAGTGAGAGGCAACACACTCTTTTCTTTGTTGGATAGCTAGATAGCCAAGACATTCAAAAGTGCTCCCCGAACAGAGGTGTAGAAGGTCTTAGGTGTAATGGCCTAGTGTGTCTCTCAGGGCTGCCGCTGAGCAGCAAGGAGAAAGCCGGTGCGTAGTGTTCCTTCTGGGTGTACTTAGCTACCGGCTCGTTCTGGCGAGCAGTCACTCGACGTTAGCTGCAGTCTGGAAAATGGACGGTTTCCCCCTGCACACTGCTAGGCTTTTGGCAGCTGCAGGGACACCTAACTCACTCGACCTAGCCCCTCCAATATTTCGTGCCATTCGCACAGTGCGCCACACCCCGGCTACCAAGTTATTCAGAGGAGGGGCCACAGTCCTCCTTGTGTCCCTTTCGGTGCGGGAGAACCTATGGGTACGTGGGGCCGTGCTCAACTTTGAGATTGGGACCTTCAGAGCACTGTAGTACCTCCCAACTGGAAAGAAGGATGGTTCAACGTGAAAGCTGCCTGAAATACAGTGCTCTGTCAGCCCACGCGTGCCTGCTGGCATGTCTTTGGAAGGAAAGTGGGCTTTCCTTGAGAGGCATAGTGTGTTTCCACGTCCACTCCTGAGGCACCCCAGGGTCGCCTCTACCTAAAAGGAACACTACGCTGAGCGCCAAGCTGAAGGCAAGGTCCGGGAATTGCATCCACAGCGCCGGGCAGCCATGCAGCGTTTCCCAGGGAGCCTCACTCAAAGCAGTGGCTAAACGCTAGTGTGCTTTGCAGGACTCCTGGGACGCCCGCGTCCTCACCACGTCTCATGGAAACACAGTGTGTACCGGATGCCACTTCTTAGGCGACCTACCAACATACAGGGGCCTAGGCCCTTCGGATCATCTCTTGGAATGAAGAGTGAAAGGCAAAACACCGCTCTCTTGGTCGCACAGGTGGATTGCCAGTCTTTCGAAAGTCCTCCCGAGCACAGGTCTAGCAGGTCTTAGGTGTACTGCAGGTGGTCCCCGCCGCTGAACCCGAACTGCAATGGGAAAAACCCTCGGCTCGCTGTTCATCCTGGGAACGCCAGCCTGCCCTCGCTCGCCAAGCAGACAGTCGACTTTAGATGCAGCCTGACATACGGACTTGTTGCCCCTGCAACACTGCCTAAGCTTTTGTAAGGGAAAAGGACACTTTGGCCTAACCCAAGGAATTATGTCGGTCACGCCACTCAGCCCAAGCAGAACTCCCTTCGTGCCAAAGTTTTATCAGGGAAGGTCCAGGGGGCTGCGTGAGTCTCTTTTCGTTGCTCAGAAACTACCCGTCCGTGGGCTGTGCCAAGTCTGGCATCGGGACCTAAGGAGGGAAGCGTTATTTTCCCAACGGGAAAGCAGGCCACCTGCGGCCTCCAACTTAAGTGAAAACCAGTGCGGTTGCCCGTCATCTCTACACAGTGGCAAGGCCGACTGAGGGAGAGGCAGCTTTCCTCGATTAACACAGTGTTTCCTACTCGTGGCAGGAGGCCTCCAGCAGCCCTCTTCACATAACGGGAAAAGCAGACCTGTCCCCCAGGCTCAACGTAATGTCCGGGTTTCCATCCACGGGTGGCCGTGTGCAAACGATTTCCATGACCCCGGCCGGGAAGGTAGGGCATTCAGGCCAGTGTGCCCTTCCTAGGACTCCCGCCGCCTCACCATGTCCCTTGGAAGAACGCTGTGTGCTCAGTGACTCTTCTTGGCCGACTGCGCACCGTGCCGCTACCTGGGTACTCCGGGTCGTCTCTTTGAGTGCACCGTGGAAGGCAAGGCAGTGTTTTCTTCGTTGGATCGATAGACTGACAAGTCTTTCAAATGTGCCCCGACCAGAGTTCTGGAAAGTCCTCGGTGTAATGCCAGTGGCTCTCAGGGCGGACCCTGAGCTGCAGTGAAACAACTCTGTGCTTCGTGTTCCTTCTCGCTTTACACACCTGCCGTCTCTCTCTGCCAAGCAGAAACACGACTTTTAGATGCAGCCTGGAAAATCAACCGTTTCCTCCTGAGCCCTGCTAGTCTTTTGGCAGGTTCAAGGCCACCTAGACCTCCCTAGCGCCTTAAATCGCTTAGGTCAGCCGCACAGTGCAAATCTCCCTGCCTAAATAAAACATTATTCTGAGAAGGTAGCACAGTGCTCCTCGTGCCTCTTTTGGTTCTTCAGAAACGACACGTACGTGGGCTGGGTTCAACTTTGATACTGGGGCCTTATGAGAAACGGAGGAATTCCCTAGTTGAACGAGGAATCCTCGTAGCCTCCAAGGTGCCTACATAGGGCGTTCTGCGAGTCCTTCCTTGCGTGCTGGAATGTGCCTCAAAGGAAAGGGTGCTTTACAGGAAAGACAAAAGGTGTTTCCACTTCCTTGCCTGAGGCATGCCAGAGCCCCCTTTACATACAGGGCGATCTACGCTGATCACCAAGATCAAAACAAAGTCCAGGACGGCAGCCACAGTGCTGGCAGGCAGGCAGCATTTGCCCAGAAGCCTTAGTCATGGCAGTGGCTTAACGCTAGTGTGCCGCTCAGGACTCCTAGGACTCCTGGGTCCTCACCCCCTGGGCGTGGAAAAACACTGTGTACCCAATGCCTCTTCTTAGGCGACCTACCCAAACACAGGTCCCTTAGGCCCCTTCGGATCATTTCTCTGCATGGAGAAGGAAAGGCAACGCTCTGCTCTCTCTTCGGTGCCCATGGAGATTGCCAGGCTTTCAACAGGCCTCCCGAGCACAGGCCTAGCAGGTCTCAGGTGTAATGCAAAAGGTCCCCACTGCTGGACCACTGCTGCAATGACAAAACGCTGTGGTTATTGTTCAGACTGGGAACCCTTACCTGCCGTCTTCTCTCTGCCAAGCAGAAGGCCGACTACAGAGGCAGCCCGACAAACGTACAATTTGCCCCTTGAACGCTACCTCGGGTTTTCTGAGCTACAGGGACCATTTGGCCTATCCCCGGGAATCGTGTCCTTGAAGCCATTCAGCCCATGCCGGAGCCCCTTGGCGCCAAAGTTTTATCAGGGAAGGTCCAGCGTGCTGCTTGAGTCTCTCTTGGTTGGTCAGAAACTACAGGTGCATGTGCTGGGTTCAATTTTGATATTGGTTACCTAGAGCGAAGAGCATTACTTTCCCAGCGGGAGAGCTGAAAGTGCGGCCTCAGAGCGTCCTGAGACACAGTGTGGTTGCTCGTGTTCTCTTCACAAGTAGAATGGCTATGTGAGGGAAAGGGAGCTCTCCTAGAGAAACACTCTGCTTTCTGTACCGTGCAGGAGGCCTCCCGGCGCCCTATATACACAAAGGGAACACTGTGCTGTTCCGCGAGGACCAAAGTAAGGTTCAGGTATTCCCTCCACGAACTGAGGCGTGCAGAGGCTTTCCACGAAACCTTAGGCAAGTAGTGCATGAATGTTCGTGGGCCTTTCCCAGGACCCCCGCTGCCTCAGCAGGTCCCCTGGAAGAACACTGTGTACCGAGTACTCTACTTGGCCCCCTGAGCACCGTGCCGCTACCAAAGCCCTCCGGATCATCTCTTTGCATGCCGAGTGAGAGGCAACACACTCTTTTCTTTGTTGGATAGCTAGATAGCCAAGACATTCAAAAGTGCTCCCCGAACAGAGGTGTAGAAGGTCTTAGGTGTAATGGCCTAGTGTGTCTCTCAGGGCTGCCGCTGAGCAGCAAGGAGAAAGCCGGTGCGTAGTGTTCCTTCTGGGTGTACTTAGCTACCGGCTCGTTCTGGCGAGCAGTCACTCGACGTTAGCTGCAGTCTGGAAAATGGACGGTTTCCCCCTGCACACTGCTAGGCTTTTGGCAGCTGCAGGGACACCTAACTCACTCGACCTAGCCCCTCCAATATTTCGTGCCATTCGCACAGTGCGCCACACCCCGGCTACCAAGTTATTCAGAGGAGGGGCCACAGTCCTCCTTGTGTCCCTTTCGGTGCGGGAGAACCTATGGGTACGTGGGGCCGTGCTCAACTTTGAGATTGGGACCTTCAGAGCACTGTAGTACCTCCCAACTGGAAAGAAGGATGGTTCAACGTGAAAGCTGCCTGAAATACAGTGCTCTGTCAGCCCACGCGTGCCTGCTGGCATGTCTTTGGAAGGAAAGTGGGCTTTCCTTGAGAGGCATAGTGTGTTTCCACGTCCACTCCTGAGGCACCCCAGGGTCGCCTCTACCTAAAAGGAACACTACGCTGAGCGCCAAGCTGAAGGCAAGGTCCGGGAATTGCATCCACAGCGCCGGGCAGCCATGCAGCGTTTCCCAGGGAGCCTCACTCAAAGCAGTGGCTAAACGCTAGTGTGCTTTGCAGGACTCCTGGGACGCCCGCGTCCTCACCACGTCTCATGGAAACACAGTGTGTACCGGATGCCACTTCTTAGGCGACCTACCAACATACAGGGGCCTAGGCCCTTCGGATCATCTCTTGGAATGAAGAGTGAAAGGCAAAACACCGCTCTCTTGGTCGCACAGGTGGATTGCCAGTCTTTCGAAAGTCCTCCCGAGCACAGGTCTAGCAGGTCTTAGGTGTACTGCAGGTGGTCCCCGCCGCTGAACCCGAACTGCAATGGGAAAAACCCTCGGCTCGCTGTTCATCCTGGGAACGCCAGCCTGCCCTCGCTCGCCAAGCAGACAGTCGACTTTAGATGCAGCCTGACATACGGACTTGTTGCCCCTGCAACACTGCCTAAGCTTTTGTAAGGGAAAAGGACACTTTGGCCTAACCCAAGGAATTATGTCGGTCACGCCACTCAGCCCAAGCAGAACTCCCTTCGTGCCAAAGTTTTATCAGGGAAGGTCCAGGGGGCTGCGTGAGTCTCTTTTCGTTGCTCAGAAACTACCCGTCCGTGGGCTGTGCCAAGTCTGGCATCGGGACCTAAGGAGGGAAGCGTTATTTTCCCAACGGGAAAGCAGGCCACCTGCGGCCTCCAACTTAAGTGAAAACCAGTGCGGTTGCCCGTCATCTCTACACAGTGGCAAGGCCGACTGAGGGAGAGGCAGCTTTCCTCGATTAACACAGTGTTTCCTACTCGTGGCAGGAGGCCTCCAGCAGCCCTCTTCACATAACGGGAAAAGCAGACCTGTCCCCCAGGCTCAACGTAATGTCCGGGTTTCCATCCACGGGTGGCCGTGTGCAAACGATTTCCATGACCCCGGCCGGGAAGGTAGGGCATTCAGGCCAGTGTGCCCTTCCTAGGACTCCCGCCGCCTCACCATGTCCCTTGGAAGAACGCTGTGTGCTCAGTGACTCTTCTTGGCCGACTGCGCACCGTGCCGCTACCTGGGTACTCCGGGTCGTCTCTTTGAGTGCACCGTGGAAGGCAAGGCAGTGTTTTCTTCGTTGGATCGATAGACTGACAAGTCTTTCAAATGTGCCCCGACCAGAGTTCTGGAAAGTCCTCGGTGTAATGCCAGTGGCTCTCAGGGCGGACCCTGAGCTGCAGTGAAACAACTCTGTGCTTCGTGTTCCTTCTCGCTTTACACACCTGCCGTCTCTCTCTGCCAAGCAGAAACACGACTTTTAGATGCAGCCTGGAAAATCAACCGTTTCCTCCTGAGCCCTGCTAGTCTTTTGGCAGGTTCAAGGCCACCTAGACCTCCCTAGCGCCTTAAATCGCTTAGGTCAGCCGCACAGTGCAAATCTCCCTGCCTAAATAAAACATTATTCTGAGAAGGTAGCACAGTGCTCCTCGTGCCTCTTTTGGTTCTTCAGAAACGACACGTACGTGGGCTGGGTTCAACTTTGATACTGGGGCCTTATGAGAAACGGAGGAATTCCCTAGTTGAACGAGGAATCCTCGTAGCCTCCAAGGTGCCTACATAGGGCGTTCTGCGAGTCCTTCCTTGCGTGCTGGAATGTGCCTCAAAGGAAAGGGTGCTTTACAGGAAAGACAAAAGGTGTTTCCACTTCCTTGCCTGAGGCATGCCAGAGCCCCCTTTACATACAGGGCGATCTACGCTGATCACCAAGATCAAAACAAAGTCCAGGACGGCAGCCACAGTGCTGGCAGGCAGGCAGCATTTGCCCAGAAGCCTTAGTCATGGCAGTGGCTTAACGCTAGTGTGCCGCTCAGGACTCCTAGGACTCCTGGGTCCTCACCCCCTGGGCGTGGAAAAACACTGTGTACCCAATGCCTCTTCTTAGGCGACCTACCCAAACACAGGTCCCTTAGGCCCCTTCGGATCATTTCTCTGCATGGAGAAGGAAAGGCAACGCTCTGCTCTCTCTTCGGTGCCCATGGAGATTGCCAGGCTTTCAACAGGCCTCCCGAGCACAGGCCTAGCAGGTCTCAGGTGTAATGCAAAAGGTCCCCACTGCTGGACCACTGCTGCAATGACAAAACGCTGTGGTTATTGTTCAGACTGGGAACCCTTACCTGCCGTCTTCTCTCTGCCAAGCAGAAGGCCGACTACAGAGGCAGCCCGACAAACGTACAATTTGCCCCTTGAACGCTACCTCGGGTTTTCTGAGCTACAGGGACCATTTGGCCTATCCCCGGGAATCGTGTCCTTGAAGCCATTCAGCCCATGCCGGAGCCCCTTGGCGCCAAAGTTTTATCAGGGAAGGTCCAGCGTGCTGCTTGAGTCTCTCTTGGTTGGTCAGAAACTACAGGTGCATGTGCTGGGTTCAATTTTGATATTGGTTACCTAGAGCGAAGAGCATTACTTTCCCAGCGGGAGAGCTGAAAGTGCGGCCTCAGAGCGTCCTGAGACACAGTGTGGCTGCTCGTGTTCTCTTCACAAGTAGAATGGCTATGTGAGGGAAAGGGAGCTCTCCTAGAGAAACACTCTGCTTTCTGTACCGTGCAGGAGGCCTCCCGGCGCCCTATATACACAAAGGGAACACTGTGCTGTTCCGCGAGGACCAAAGTAAGGTTCAGGTATTCCCTCCACGAACTGAGGCGTGCAGAGGCTTTCCACGAAACCTTAGGCAAGTAGTGCATGAATGTTCGTGGGCCTTTCCCAGGACCCCCGCTGCCTCAGCAGGTCCCCTGGAAGAACACTGTGTACCGAGTACTCTACTTGGCCCCCTGAGCACCGTGCCGCTACCAAAGCCCTCCGGATCATCTCTTTGCATGCCGAGTGAGAGGCAACACACTCTTTTCTTTGTTGGATAGCTAGATAGCCAAGACATTCAAAAGTGCTCCCCGAACAGAGGTGTAGAAGGTCTTAGGTGTAATGGCCTAGTGTGTCTCTCAGGGCTGCCGCTGAGCAGCAAGGAGAAAGCCGGTGCGTAGTGTTCCTTCTGGGTGTACTTAGCTACCGGCTCGTTCTGGCGAGCAGTCACTCGACGTTAGCTGCAGTCTGGAAAATGGACGGTTTCCCCCTGCACACTGCTAGGCTTTTGGCAGCTGCAGGGACACCTAACTCACTCGACCTAGCCCCTCCAATATTTCGTGCCATTCGCACAGTGCGCCACACCCCGGCTACCAAGTTATTCAGAGGAGGGGCCACAGTCCTCCTTGTGTCCCTTTCGGTGCGGGAGAACCTATGGGTACGTGGGGCCGTGCTCAACTTTGAGATTGGGACCTTCAGAGCACTGTAGTACCTCCCAACTGGAAAGAAGGATGGTTCAACGTGAAAGCTGCCTGAAATACAGTGCTCTGTCAGCCCACGCGTGCCTGCTGGCATGTCTTTGGAAGGAAAGTGGGCTTTCCTTGAGAGGCATAGTGTGTTTCCACGTCCACTCCTGAGGCACCCCAGGGTCGCCTCTACCTAAAAGGAACACTACGCTGAGCGCCAAGCTGAAGGCAAGGTCCGGGAATTGCATCCACAGCGCCGGGCAGCCATGCAGCGTTTCCCAGGGAGCCTCACTCAAAGCAGTGGCTAAACGCTAGTGTGCTTTGCAGGACTCCTGGGACGCCCGCGTCCTCACCACGTCTCATGGAAACACAGTGTGTACCGGATGCCACTTCTTAGGCGACCTACCAACATACAGGGGCCTAGGCCCTTCGGATCATCTCTTGGAATGAAGAGTGAAAGGCAAAACACCGCTCTCTTGGTCGCACAGGTGGATTGCCAGTCTTTCGAAAGTCCTCCCGAGCACAGGTCTAGCAGGTCTTAGGTGTACTGCAGGTGGTCCCCGCCGCTGAACCCGAACTGCAATGGGAAAAACCCTCGGCTCGCTGTTCATCCTGGGAACGCCAGCCTGCCCTCGCTCGCCAAGCAGACAGTCGACTTTAGATGCAGCCTGACATACGGACTTGTTGCCCCTGCAACACTGCCTAAGCTTTTGTAAGGGAAAAGGACACTTTGGCCTAACCCAAGGAATTATGTCGGTCACGCCACTCAGCCCAAGCAGAACTCCCTTCGTGCCAAAGTTTTATCAGGGAAGGTCCAGGGGGCTGCGTGAGTCTCTTTTCGTTGCTCAGAAACTACCCGTCCGTGGGCTGTGCCAAGTCTGGCATCGGGACCTAAGGAGGGAAGCGTTATTTTCCCAACGGGAAAGCAGGCCACCTGCGGCCTCCAACTTAAGTGAAAACCAGTGCGGTTGCCCGTCATCTCTACACAGTGGCAAGGCCGACTGAGGGAGAGGCAGCTTTCCTCGATTAACACAGTGTTTCCTACTCGTGGCAGGAGGCCTCCAGCAGCCCTCTTCACATAACGGGAAAAGCAGACCTGTCCCCCAGGCTCAACGTAATGTCCGGGTTTCCATCCACGGGTGGCCGTGTGCAAACGATTTCCATGACCCCGGCCGGGAAGGTAGGGCATTCAGGCCAGTGTGCCCTTCCTAGGACTCCCGCCGCCTCACCATGTCCCTTGGAAGAACGCTGTGTGCTCAGTGACTCTTCTTGGCCGACTGCGCACCGTGCCGCTACCTGGGTACTCCGGGTCGTCTCTTTGAGTGCACCGTGGAAGGCAAGGCAGTGTTTTCTTCGTTGGATCGATAGACTGACAAGTCTTTCAAATGTGCCCCGACCAGAGTTCTGGAAAGTCCTCGGTGTAATGCCAGTGGCTCTCAGGGCGGACCCTGAGCTGCAGTGAAACAACTCTGTGCTTCGTGTTCCTTCTCGCTTTACACACCTGCCGTCTCTCTCTGCCAAGCAGAAACACGACTTTTAGATGCAGCCTGGAAAATCAACCGTTTCCTCCTGAGCCCTGCTAGTCTTTTGGCAGGTTCAAGGCCACCTAGACCTCCCTAGCGCCTTAAATCGCTTAGGTCAGCCGCACAGTGCAAATCTCCCTGCCTAAATAAAACATTATTCTGAGAAGGTAGCACAGTGCTCCTCGTGCCTCTTTTGGTTCTTCAGAAACGACACGTACGTGGGCTGGGTTCAACTTTGATACTGGGGCCTTATGAGAAACGGAGGAATTCCCTAGTTGAACGAGGAATCCTCGTAGCCTCCAAGGTGCCTACATAGGGCGTTCTGCGAGTCCTTCCTTGCGTGCTGGAATGTGCCTCAAAGGAAAGGGTGCTTTACAGGAAAGACAAAAGGTGTTTCCACTTCCTTGCCTGAGGCATGCCAGAGCCCCCTTTACATACAGGGCGATCTACGCTGATCACCAAGATCAAAACAAAGTCCAGGACGGCAGCCACAGTGCTGGCAGGCAGGCAGCATTTGCCCAGAAGCCTTAGTCATGGCAGTGGCTTAACGCTAGTGTGCCGCTCAGGACTCCTAGGACTCCTGGGTCCTCACCCCCTGGGCGTGGAAAAACACTGTGTACCCAATGCCTCTTCTTAGGCGACCTACCCAAACACAGGTCCCTTAGGCCCCTTCGGATCATTTCTCTGCATGGAGAAGGAAAGGCAACGCTCTGCTCTCTCTTCGGTGCCCATGGAGATTGCCAGGCTTTCAACAGGCCTCCCGAGCACAGGCCTAGCAGGTCTCAGGTGTAATGCAAAAGGTCCCCACTGCTGGACCACTGCTGCAATGACAAAACGCTGTGGTTATTGTTCAGACTGGGAACCCTTACCTGCCGTCTTCTCTCTGCCAAGCAGAAGGCCGACTACAGAGGCAGCCCGACAAACGTACAATTTGCCCCTTGAACGCTACCTCGGGTTTTCTGAGCTACAGGGACCATTTGGCCTATCCCCGGGAATCGTGTCCTTGAAGCCATTCAGCCCATGCCGGAGCCCCTTGGCGCCAAAGTTTTATCAGGGAAGGTCCAGCGTGCTGCTTGAGTCTCTCTTGGTTGGTCAGAAACTACAGGTGCATGTGCTGGGTTCAATTTTGATATTGGTTACCTAGAGCGAAGAGCATTACTTTCCCAGCGGGAGAGCTGAAAGTGCGGCCTCAGAGCGTCCTGAGACACAGTGTGGCTGCTCGTGTTCTCTTCACAAGTAGAATGGCTATGTGAGGGAAAGGGAGCTCTCCTAGAGAAACACTCTGCTTTCTGTACCGTGCAGGAGGCCTCCCGGCGCCCTATATACACAAAGGGAACACTGTGCTGTTCCGCGAGGACCAAAGTAAGGTTCAGGTATTCCCTCCACGAACTGAGGCGTGCAGAGGCTTTCCACGAAACCTTAGGCAAGTAGTGCATGAATGTTCGTGGGCCTTTCCCAGGACCCCCGCTGCCTCAGCAGGTCCCCTGGAAGAACACTGTGTACCGAGTACTCTTCTTGGCCCCCTGAGCACCGTGCCGCTACCAAAGCCCTCCGGATCATCTCTTTGCATGCCGAGTGAGAGGCAACACACTCTTTTCTTTGTTGGATAGCTAGATAGCCAAGACATTCAAAAGTGCTCCCCGAACAGAGGTGTAGAAGGTCTTAGGTGTAATGGCCTAGTGTGTCTCTCAGGGCTGCCGCTGAGCAGCAAGGAGAAAGCCGGTGCGTAGTGTTCCTTCTGGGTGTACTTAGCTACCGGCTCGTTCTGGCGAGCAGTCACTCGACGTTAGCTGCAGTCTGGAAAATGGACGGTTTCCCCCTGCACACTGCTAGGCTTTTGGCAGCTGCAGGGACACCTAACTCACTCGACCTAGCCCCTCCAATATTTCGTGCCATTCGCACAGTGCGCCACACCCCGGCTACCAAGTTATTCAGAGGAGGGGCCACAGTCCTCCTTGTGTCCCTTTCGGTGCGGGAGAACCTATGGGTACGTGGGGCCGTGCTCAACTTTGAGATTGGGACCTTCAGAGCACTGTAGTACCTCCCAACTGGAAAGAAGGATGGTTCAACGTGAAAGCTGCCTGAAATACAGTGCTCTGTCAGCCCACGCGTGCCTGCTGGCATGTCTTTGGAAGGAAAGTGGGCTTTCCTTGAGAGGCATAGTGTGTTTCCACGTCCACTCCTGAGGCACCCCAGGGTCGCCTCTACCTAAAAGGAACACTACGCTGAGCGCCAAGCTGAAGGCAAGGTCCGGGAATTGCATCCACAGCGCCGGGCAGCCATGCAGCGTTTCCCAGGGAGCCTCACTCAAAGCAGTGGCTAAACGCTAGTGTGCTTTGCAGGACTCCTGGGACGCCCGCGTCCTCACCACGTCTCATGGAAACACAGTGTGTACCGGATGCCACTTCTTAGGCGACCTACCAACATACAGGGGCCTAGGCCCTTCGGATCATCTCTTGGAATGAAGAGTGAAAGGCAAAACACCGCTCTCTTGGTCGCACAGGTGGATTGCCAGTCTTTCGAAAGTCCTCCCGAGCACAGGTCTAGCAGGTCTTAGGTGTACTGCAGGTGGTCCCCGCCGCTGAACCCGAACTGCAATGGGAAAAACCCTCGGCTCGCTGTTCATCCTGGGAACGCCAGCCTGCCCTCGCTCGCCAAGCAGACAGTCGACTTTAGATGCAGCCTGACATACGGACTTGTTGCCCCTGCAACACTGCCTAAGCTTTTGTAAGGGAAAAGGACACTTTGGCCTAACCCAAGGAATTATGTCGGTCACGCCACTCAGCCCAAGCAGAACTCCCTTCGTGCCAAAGTTTTATCAGGGAAGGTCCAGGGGGCTGCGTGAGTCTCTTTTCGTTGCTCAGAAACTACCCGTCCGTGGGCTGTGCCAAGTCTGGCATCGGGACCTAAGGAGGGAAGCGTTATTTTCCCAACGGGAAAGCAGGCCACCTGCGGCCTCCAACTTAAGTGAAAACCAGTGCGGTTGCCCGTCATCTCTACACAGTGGCAAGGCCGACTGAGGGAGAGGCAGCTTTCCTCGATTAACACAGTGTTTCCTACTCGTGGCAGGAGGCCTCCAGCAGCCCTCTTCACATAACGGGAAAAGCAGACCTGTCCCCCAGGCTCAACGTAATGTCCGGGTTTCCATCCACGGGTGGCCGTGTGCAAACGATTTCCATGACCCCGGCCGGGAAGGTAGGGCATTCAGGCCAGTGTGCCCTTCCTAGGACTCCCGCCGCCTCACCATGTCCCTTGGAAGAACGCTGTGTGCTCAGTGACTCTTCTTGGCCGACTGCGCACCGTGCCGCTACCTGGGTACTCCGGGTCGTCTCTTTGAGTGCACCGTGGAAGGCAAGGCAGTGTTTTCTTCGTTGGATCGATAGACTGACAAGTCTTTCAAATGTGCCCCGACCAGAGTTCTGGAAAGTCCTCGGTGTAATGCCAGTGGCTCTCAGGGCGGACCCTGAGCTGCAGTGAAACAACTCTGTGCTTCGTGTTCCTTCTCGCTTTACACACCTGCCGTCTCTCTCTGCCAAGCAGAAACACGACTTTTAGATGCAGCCTGGAAAATCAACCGTTTCCTCCTGAGCCCTGCTAGTCTTTTGGCAGGTTCAAGGCCACCTAGACCTCCCTAGCGCCTTAAATCACTTAGGTCAGCCGCACAGTGCAAATCTCCCTGCCTAAATAAAACATTATTCTGAGAAGGTAGCACAGTGCTCCTCGTGCCTCTTTTGGTTCTTCAGAAACGACACGTACGTGGGCTGGGTTCAACTTTGATACTGGGGCCTTATGAGAAACGGAGGAATTCCCTAGTTGAACGAGGAATCCTCGTAGCCTCCAAGGTGCCTACATAGGGCGTTCTGCGAGTCCTTCCTTGCGTGCTGGAATGTGCCTCAAAGGAAAGGGTGCTTTACAGGAAAGACAAAAGGTGTTTCCACTTCCTTGCCTGAGGCATGCCAGAGCCCCCTTTACATACAGGGCGATCTACGCTGATCACCAAGATCAAAACAAAGTCCAGGACGGCAGCCACAGTGCTGGCAGGCAGGCAGCATTTGCCCAGAAGCCTTAGTCATGGCAGTGGCTTAACGCTAGTGTGCCGCTCAGGACTCCTAGGACTCCTGGGTCCTCACCCCCTGGGCGTGGAAAAACACTGTGTACCCAATGCCTCTTCTTAGGCGACCTACCCAAACACAGGTCCCTTAGGCCCCTTCGGATCATTTCTCTGCATGGAGAAGGAAAGGCAACGCTCTGCTCTCTCTTCGGTGCCCATGGAGATTGCCAGGCTTTCAACAGGCCTCCCGAGCACAGGCCTAGCAGGTCTCAGGTGTAATGCAAAAGGTCCCCACTGCTGGACCACTGCTGCAATGACAAAACGCTGTGGTTATTGTTCAGACTGGGAACCCTTACCTGCCGTCTTCTCTCTGCCAAGCAGAAGGCCGACTACAGAGGCAGCCCGACAAACGTACAATTTGCCCCTTGAACGCTACCTCGGGTTTTCTGAGCTACAGGGACCATTTGGCCTATCCCCGGGAATCGTGTCCTTGAAGCCATTCAGCCCATGCCGGAGCCCCTTGGCGCCAAAGTTTTATCAGGGAAGGTCCAGCGTGCTGCTTGAGTCTCTCTTGGTTGGTCAGAAACTACAGGTGCATGTGCTGGGTTCAATTTTGATATTGGTTACCTAGAGCGAAGAGCATTACTTTCCCAGCGGGAGAGCTGAAAGTGCGGCCTCAGAGCGTCCTGAGACACAGTGTGGCTGCTCGTGTTCTCTTCACAAGTAGAATGGCTATGTGAGGGAAAGGGAGCTCTCCTAGAGAAACACTCTGCTTTCTGTACCGTGCAGGAGGCCTCCCGGCGCCCTATATACACAAAGGGAACACTGTGCTGTTCCGCGAGGACCAAAGTAAGGTTCAGGTATTCCCTCCACGAACTGAGGCGTGCAGAGGCTTTCCACGAAACCTTAGGCAAGTAGTGCATGAATGTTCGTGGGCCTTTCCCAGGACCCCCGCTGCCTCAGCAGGTCCCCTGGAAGAACACTGTGTACCGAGTACTCTTCTTGGCCCCCTGAGCACCGTGCCGCTACCAAAGCCCTCCGGATCATCTCTTTGCATGCCGAGTGAGAGGCAACACACTCTTTTCTTTGTTGGATAGCTAGATAGCCAAGACATTCAAAAGTGCTCCCCGAACAGAGGTGTAGAAGGTCTTAGGTGTAATGGCCTAGTGTGTCTCTCAGGGCTGCCGCTGAGGAGCAAGGAGAAAGCCAGTGCGTAGTGTTCCTTCTGGGTGTACTTAGCTACCGGCTCGTTCTGGCGAGCAGTCACTCGACGTTAGCTGCAGTCTGGAAAATGGACGGTTTCCCCCTGCACACTGCTAGGCTTTTGGCAGCTGCAGGGACACCTAACTCACTCGACCTAGCCCCTCCAATATTTCGTGCCATTCGCACAGTGCGCCACACCCCGGCTACCAAGTTATTCAGAGGAGGGGCCACAGTCCTCCTTGTGTCCCTTTCGGTGCGGGAGAACCTATGGGTACGTGGGGCCGTGCTCAACTTTGAGATTGGGACCTTCAGAGCACTGTAGTACCTCCCAACTGGAAAGAAGGATGGTTCAACGTGAAAGCTGCCTGAAATACAGTGCTCTGTCAGCCCACGCGTGCCTGCTGGCATGTCTTTGGAAGGAAAGTGGGCTTTCCTTGAGAGGCATAGTGTGTTTCCACGTCCACTCCTGAGGCACCCCAGGGTCGCCTCTACCTAAAAGGAACACTACGCTGAGCGCCAAGCTGAAGGCAAGGTCCGGGAATTGCATCCACAGCGCCGGGCAGCCATGCAGCGTTTCCCAGGGAGCCTCACTCAAAGCAGTGGCTAAACGCTAGTGTGCTTTGCAGGACTCCTGGGACGCCCGCGTCCTCACCACGTCTCATGGAAACACAGTGTGTACCGGATGCCACTTCTTAGGCGACCTACCAACATACAGGGGCCTAGGCCCTTCGGATCATCTCTTGGAATGAAGAGTGAAAGGCAAAACACCGCTCTCTTGGTCGCACAGGTGGATTGCCAGTCTTTCGAAAGTCCTCCCGAGCACAGGTCTAGCAGGTCTTAGGTGTACTGCAGGTGGTCCCCGCCGCTGAACCCGAACTGCAATGGGAAAAACCCTCGGCTCGCTGTTCATCCTGGGAACGCCAGCCTGCCCTCGCTCGCCAAGCAGACAGTCGACTTTAGATGCAGCCTGACATACGGACTTGTTGCCCCTGCAACACTGCCTAAGCTTTTGTAAGGGAAAAGGACACTTTGGCCTAACCCAAGGAATTATGTCGGTCACGCCACTCAGCCCAAGCAGAACTCCCTTCGTGCCAAAGTTTTATCAGGGAAGGTCCAGGGGGCTGCGTGAGTCTCTTTTCGTTGCTCAGAAACTACCCGTCCGTGGGCTGTGCCAAGTCTGGCATCGGGACCTAAGGAGGGAAGCGTTATTTTCCCAACGGGAAAGCAGGCCACCTGCGGCCTCCAACTTAAGTGAAAACCAGTGCGGTTGCCCGTCATCTCTACACAGTGGCAAGGCCGACTGAGGGAGAGGCAGCTTTCCTCGATTAACACAGTGTTTCCTACTCGTGGCAGGAGGCCTCCAGCAGCCCTCTTCACATAACGGGAAAAGCAGACCTGTCCCCCAGGCTCAACGTAATGTCCGGGTTTCCATCCACGGGTGGCCGTGTGCAAACGAGTTCCATGACCCCGGCCGGGAAGGTAGGGCATTCAGGCCAGTGTGCCCTTCCTAGGACTCCCGCCGCCTCACCATGTCCCTTGGAAGAACGCTGTGTGCTCAGTGACTCTTCTTGGCCGACTGCGCACCGTGCCGCTACCTGGGTACTCCGGGTCGTCTCTTTGAGTGCACCGTGGAAGGCAAGGCAGTGTTTTCTTCGTTGGATCGATAGACTGACAAGTCTTTCAAATGTGCCCCGACCAGAGTTCTGGAAAGTCCTCGGTGTAATGCCAGTGGCTCTCAGGGCGGACCCTGAGCTGCAGTGAAACAACTCTGTGCTTCGTGTTCCTTCTCGCTTTACACACCTGCCGTCTCTCTCTGCCAAGCAGAAACACGACTTTTAGATGCAGCCTGGAAAATCAACCGTTTCCTCCTGAGCCCTGCTAGTCTTTTGGCAGGTTCAAGGCCACCTAGACCTCCCTAGCGCCTTAAATCGCTTAGGTCAGCCGCACAGTGCAAATCTCCCTGCCTAAATAAAACATTATTCTGAGAAGGTAGCACAGTGCTCCTCGTGCCTCTTTTGGTTCTTCAGAAACGACACGTACGTGGGCTGGGTTCAACTTTGATACTGGGGCCTTATGAGAAACGGAGGAATTCCCTAGTTGAACGAGGAATCCTCGTAGCCTCCAAGGTGCCTACATAGGGCGTTCTGCGAGTCCTTCCTTGCGTGCTGGAATGTGCCTCAAAGGAAAGGGTGCTTTACAGGAAAGACAAAAGGTGTTTCCACTTCCTTGCCTGAGGCATGCCAGAGCCCCCTTTACATACAGGGCGATCTACGCTGATCACCAAGATCAAAACAAAGTCCAGGACGGCAGCCACAGTGCTGGCAGGCAGGCAGCATTTGCCCAGAAGCCTTAGTCATGGCAGTGGCTTAACGCTAGTGTGCCGCTCAGGACTCCTAGGACTCCTGGGTCCTCACCCCCTGGGCGTGGAAAAACACTGTGTACCCAATGCCTCTTCTTAGGCGACCTACCCAAACACAGGTCCCTTAGGCCCCTTCGGATCATTTCTCTGCATGGAGAAGGAAAGGCAACGCTCTGCTCTCTCTTCGGTGCCCATGGAGATTGCCAGGCTTTCAACAGGCCTCCCGAGCACAGGCCTAGCAGGTCTCAGGTGTAATGCAAAAGGTCCCCACTGCTGGACCACTGCTGCAATGACAAAACGCTGTGGTTATTGTTCAGACTGGGAACCCTTACCTGCCGTCTTCTCTCTGCCAAGCAGAAGGCCGACTACAGAGGCAGCCCGACAAACGTACAATTTGCCCCTTGAACGCTACCTCGGGTTTTCTGAGCTACAGGGACCATTTGGCCTATCCCCGGGAATCGTGTCCTTGAAGCCATTCAGCCCATGCCGGAGCCCCTTGGCGCCAAAGTTTTATCAGGGAAGGTCCAGCGTGCTGCTTGAGTCTCTCTTGGTTGGTCAGAAACTACAGGTGCATGTGCTGGGTTCAATTTTGATATTGGTTACCTAGAGCGAAGAGCATTACTTTCCCAGCGGGAGAGCTGAAAGTGCGGCCTCAGAGCGTCCTGAGACACAGTGTGGTTGCTCGTGTTCTCTTCACAAGTAGAATGGCTATGTGAGGGAAAGGGAGCTCTCCTAGAGAAACACTCTGCTTTCTGTACCGTGCAGGAGGCCTCCCGGCGCCCTATATACACAAAGGGAACACTGTGCTGTTCCGCGAGGACCAAAGTAAGGTTCAGGTATTCCCTCCACGAACTGAGGCGTGCAGAGGCTTTCCACGAAACCTTAGGCAAGTAGTGCATGAATGTTCGTGGGCCTTTCCCAGGACCCCCGCTGCCTCAGCAGGTCCCCTGGAAGAACACTGTGTACCGAGTACTCTACTTGGCCCCCTGAGCACCGTGCCGCTACCAAAGCCCTCCGGATCATCTCTTTGCATGCCGAGTGAGAGGCAACACACTCTTTTCTTTGTTGGATAGCTAGATAGCCAAGACATTCAAAAGTGCTCCCCGAACAGAGGTGTAGAAGGTCTTAGGTGTAATGGCCTAGTGTGTCTCTCAGGGCTGCCGCTGAGCAGCAAGGAGAAAGCCGGTGCGTAGTGTTCCTTCTGGGTGTACTTAGCTACCGGCTCGTTCTGGCGAGCAGTCACTCGACGTTAGCTGCAGTCTGGAAAATGGACGGTTTCCCCCTGCACACTGCTAGGCTTTTGGCAGCTGCAGGGACACCTAACTCACTCGACCTAGCCCCTCCAATATTTCGTGCCATTCGCACAGTGCGCCACACCCCGGCTACCAAGTTATTCAGAGGAGGGGCCACAGTCCTCCTTGTGTCCCTTTCGGTGCGGGAGAACCTATGGGTACGTGGGGCCGTGCTCAACTTTGAGATTGGGACCTTCAGAGCACTGTAGTACCTCCCAACTGGAAAGAAGGATGGTTCAACGTGAAAGCTGCCTGAAATACAGTGCTCTGTCAGCCCACGCGTGCCTGCTGGCATGTCTTTGGAAGGAAAGTGGGCTTTCCTTGAGAGGCATAGTGTGTTTCCACGTCCACTCCTGAGGCACCCCAGGGTCGCCTCTACCTAAAAGGAACACTACGCTGAGCGCCAAGCTGAAGGCAAGGTCCGGGAATTGCATCCACAGCGCCGGGCAGCCATGCAGCGTTTCCCAGGGAGCCTCACTCAAAGCAGTGGCTAAACGCTAGTGTGCTTTGCAGGACTCCTGGGACGCCCGCGTCCTCACCACGTCTCATGGAAACACAGTGTGTACCGGATGCCACTTCTTAGGCGACCTACCAACATACAGGGGCCTAGGCCCTTCGGATCATCTCTTGGAATGAAGAGTGAAAGGCAAAACACCGCTCTCTTGGTCGCACAGGTGGATTGCCAGTCTTTCGAAAGTCCTCCCGAGCACAGGTCTAGCAGGTCTTAGGTGTACTGCAGGTGGTCCCCGCCGCTGAACCCGAACTGCAATGGGAAAAACCCTCGGCTCGCTGTTCATCCTGGGAACGCCAGCCTGCCCTCGCTCGCCAAGCAGACAGTCGACTTTAGATGCAGCCTGACATACGGACTTGTTGCCCCTGCAACACTGCCTAAGCTTTTGTAAGGGAAAAGGACACTTTGGCCTAACCCAAGGAATTATGTCGGTCACGCCACTCAGCCCAAGCAGAACTCCCTTCGTGCCAAAGTTTTATCAGGGAAGGTCCAGGGGGCTGCGTGAGTCTCTTTTCGTTGCTCAGAAACTACCCGTCCGTGGGCTGTGCCAAGTCTGGCATCGGGACCTAAGGAGGGAAGCGTTATTTTCCCAACGGGAAAGCAGGCCACCTGCGGCCTCCAACTTAAGTGAAAACCAGTGCGGTTGCCCGTCATCTCTACACAGTGGCAAGGCCGACTGAGGGAGAGGCAGCTTTCCTCGATTAACACAGTGTTTCCTACTCGTGGCAGGAGGCCTCCAGCAGCCCTCTTCACATAACGGGAAAAGCAGACCTGTCCCCCAGGCTCAACGTAATGTCCGGGTTTCCATCCACGGGTGGCCGTGTGCAAACGAGTTCCATGACCCCGGCCGGGAAGGTAGGGCATTCAGGCCAGTGTGCCCTTCCTAGGACTCCCGCCGCCTCACCATGTCCCTTGGAAGAACGCTGTGTGCTCAGTGACTCTTCTTGGCCGACTGCGCACCGTGCCGCTACCTGGGTACTCCGGGTCGTCTCTTTGAGTGCACCGTGGAAGGCAAGGCAGTGTTTTCTTCGTTGGATCGATAGACTGACAAGTCTTTCAAATGTGCCCCGACCAGAGTTCTGGAAAGTCCTCGGTGTAATGCCAGTGGCTCTCAGGGCGGACCCTGAGCTGCAGTGAAACAACTCTGTGCTTCGTGTTCCTTCTCGCTTTACACACCTGCCGTCTCTCTCTGCCAAGCAGAAACACGACTTTTAGATGCAGCCTGGAAAATCAACCGTTTCCTCCTGAGCCCTGCTAGTCTTTTGGCAGGTTCAAGGCCACCTAGACCTCCCTAGCGCCTTAAATCGCTTAGGTCAGCCGCACAGTGCAAATCTCCCTGCCTAAATAAAACATTATTCTGAGAAGGTAGCACAGTGCTCCTCGTGCCTCTTTTGGTTCTTCAGAAACGACACGTACGTGGGCTGGGTTCAACTTTGATACTGGGGCCTTATGAGAAACGGAGGAATTCCCTAGTTGAACGAGGAATCCTCGTAGCCTCCAAGGTGCCTACATAGGGCGTTCTGCGAGTCCTTCCTTGCGTGCTGGAATGTGCCTCAAAGGAAAGGGTGCTTTACAGGAAAGACAAAAGGTGTTTCCACTTCCTTGCCTGAGGCATGCCAGAGCCCCCTTTACATACAGGGCGATCTACGCTGATCACCAAGATCAAAACAAAGTCCAGGACGGCAGCCACAGTGCTGGCAGGCAGGCAGCATTTGCCCAGAAGCCTTAGTCATGGCAGTGGCTTAACGCTAGTGTGCCGCTCAGGACTCCTAGGACTCCTGGGTCCTCACCCCCTGGGCGTGGAAAAACACTGTGTACCCAATGCCTCTTCTTAGGCGACCTACCCAAACACAGGTCCCTTAGGCCCCTTCGGATCATTTCTCTGCATGGAGAAGGAAAGGCAACGCTCTGCTCTCTCTTCGGTGCCCATGGAGATTGCCAGGCTTTCAACAGGCCTCCCGAGCACAGGCCTAGCAGGTCTCAGGTGTAATGCAAAAGGTCCCCACTGCTGGACCACTGCTGCAATGACAAAACGCTGTGGTTATTGTTCAGACTGGGAACCCTTACCTGCCGTCTTCTCTCTGCCAAGCAGAAGGCCGACTACAGAGGCAGCCCGACAAACGTACAATTTGCCCCTTGAACGCTACCTCGGGTTTTCTGAGCTACAGGGACCATTTGGCCTATCCCCGGGAATCGTGTCCTTGAAGCCATTCAGCCCATGCCGGAGCCCCTTGGCGCCAAAGTTTTATCAGGGAAGGTCCAGCGTGCTGCTTGAGTCTCTCTTGGTTGGTCAGAAACTACAGGTGCATGTGCTGGGTTCAATTTTGATATTGGTTACCTAGAGCGAAGAGCATTACTTTCCCAGCGGGAGAGCTGAAAGTGCGGCCTCAGAGCGTCCTGAGACACAGTGTGGTTGCTCGTGTTCTCTTCACAAGTAGAATGGCTATGTGAGGGAAAGGGAGCTCTCCTAGAGAAACACTCTGCTTTCTGTACCGTGCAGGAGGCCTCCCGGCGCCCTATATACACAAAGGGAACACTGTGCTGTTCCGCGAGGACCAAAGTAAGGTTCAGGTATTCCCTCCACGAACTGAGGCGTGCAGAGGCTTTCCACGAAACCTTAGGCAAGTAGTGCATGAATGTTCGTGGGCCTTTCCCAGGACCCCCGCTGCCTCAGCAGGTCCCCTGGAAGAACACTGTGTACCGAGTACTCTACTTGGCCCCCTGAGCACCGTGCCGCTACCAAAGCCCTCCGGATCATCTCTTTGCATGCCGAGTGAGAGGCAACACACTCTTTTCTTTGTTGGATAGCTAGATAGCCAAGACATTCAAAAGTGCTCCCCGAACAGAGGTGTAGAAGGTCTTAGGTGTAATGGCCTAGTGTGTCTCTCAGGGCTGCCGCTGAGCAGCAAGGAGAAAGCCGGTGCGTAGTGTTCCTTCTGGGTGTACTTAGCTACCGGCTCGTTCTGGCGAGCAGTCACTCGACGTTAGCTGCAGTCTGGAAAATGGACGGTTTCCCCCTGCACACTGCTAGGCTTTTGGCAGCTGCAGGGACACCTAACTCACTCGACCTAGCCCCTCCAATATTTCGTGCCATTCGCACAGTGCGCCACACCCCGGCTACCAAGTTATTCAGAGGAGGGGCCACAGTCCTCCTTGTGTCCCTTTCGGTGCGGGAGAACCTATGGGTACGTGGGGCCGTGCTCAACTTTGAGATTGGGACCTTCAGAGCACTGTAGTACCTCCCAACTGGAAAGAAGGATGGTTCAACGTGAAAGCTGCCTGAAATACAGTGCTCTGTCAGCCCACGCGTGCCTGCTGGCATGTCTTTGGAAGGAAAGTGGGCTTTCCTTGAGAGGCATAGTGTGTTTCCACGTCCACTCCTGAGGCACCCCAGGGTCGCCTCTACCTAAAAGGAACACTACGCTGAGCGCCAAGCTGAAGGCAAGGTCCGGGAATTGCATCCACAGCGCCGGGCAGCCATGCAGCGTTTCCCAGGGAGCCTCACTCAAAGCAGTGGCTAAACGCTAGTGTGCTTTGCAGGACTCCTGGGACGCCCGCGTCCTCACCACGTCTCATGGAAACACAGTGTGTACCGGATGCCACTTCTTAGGCGACCTACCAACATACAGGGGCCTAGGCCCTTCGGATCATCTCTTGGAATGAAGAGTGAAAGGCAAAACACCGCTCTCTTGGTCGCACAGGTGGATTGCCAGTCTTTCGAAAGTCCTCCCGAGCACAGGTCTAGCAGGTCTTAGGTGTACTGCAGGTGGTCCCCGCCGCTGAACCCGAACTGCAATGGGAAAAACCCTCGGCTCGCTGTTCATCCTGGGAACGCCAGCCTGCCCTCGCTCGCCAAGCAGACAGTCGACTTTAGATGCAGCCTGACATACGGACTTGTTGCCCCTGCAACACTGCCTAAGCTTTTGTAAGGGAAAAGGACACTTTGGCCTAACCCAAGGAATTATGTCGGTCACGCCACTCAGCCCAAGCAGAACTCCCTTCGTGCCAAAGTTTTATCAGGGAAGGTCCAGGGGGCTGCGTGAGTCTCTTTTCGTTGCTCAGAAACTACCCGTCCGTGGGCTGTGCCAAGTCTGGCATCGGGACCTAAGGAGGGAAGCGTTATTTTCCCAACGGGAAAGCAGGCCACCTGCGGCCTCCAACTTAAGTGAAAACCAGTGCGGTTGCCCGTCATCTCTACACAGTGGCAAGGCCGACTGAGGGAGAGGCAGCTTTCCTCGATTAACACAGTGTTTCCTACTCGTGGCAGGAGGCCTCCAGCAGCCCTCTTCACATAACGGGAAAAGCAGACCTGTCCCCCAGGCTCAACGTAATGTCCGGGTTTCCATCCACGGGTGGCCGTGTGCAAACGAGTTCCATGACCCCGGCCGGGAAGGTAGGGCATTCAGGCCAGTGTGCCCTTCCTAGGACTCCCGCCGCCTCACCATGTCCCTTGGAAGAACGCTGTGTGCTCAGTGACTCTTCTTGGCCGACTGCGCACCGTGCCGCTACCTGGGTACTCCGGGTCGTCTCTTTGAGTGCACCGTGGAAGGCAAGGCAGTGTTTTCTTCGTTGGATCGATAGACTGACAAGTCTTTCAAATGTGCCCCGACCAGAGTTCTGGAAAGTCCTCGGTGTAATGCCAGTGGCTCTCAGGGCGGACCCTGAGCTGCAGTGAAACAACTCTGTGCTTCGTGTTCCTTCTCGCTTTACACACCTGCCGTCTCTCTCTGCCAAGCAGAAACACGACTTTTAGATGCAGCCTGGAAAATCAACCGTTTCCTCCTGAGCCCTGCTAGTCTTTTGGCAGGTTCAAGGCCACCTAGACCTCCCTAGCGCCTTAAATCGCTTAGGTCAGCCGCACAGTGCAAATCTCCCTGCCTAAATAAAACATTATTCTGAGAAGGTAGCACAGTGCTCCTCGTGCCTCTTTTGGTTCTTCAGAAACGACACGTACGTGGGCTGGGTTCAACTTTGATACTGGGGCCTTATGAGAAACGGAGGAATTCCCTAGTTGAACGAGGAATCCTCGTAGCCTCCAAGGTGCCTACATAGGGCGTTCTGCGAGTCCTTCCTTGCGTGCTGGAATGTGCCTCAAAGGAAAGGGTGCTTTACAGGAAAGACAAAAGGTGTTTCCACTTCCTTGCCTGAGGCATGCCAGAGCCCCCTTTACATACAGGGCGATCTACGCTGATCACCAAGATCAAAACAAAGTCCAGGACGGCAGCCACAGTGCTGGCAGGCAGGCAGCATTTGCCCAGAAGCCTTAGTCATGGCAGTGGCTTAACGCTAGTGTGCCGCTCAGGACTCCTAGGACTCCTGGGTCCTCACCCCCTGGGCGTGGAAAAACACTGTGTACCCAATGCCTCTTCTTAGGCGACCTACCCAAACACAGGTCCCTTAGGCCCCTTCGGATCATTTCTCTGCATGGAGAAGGAAAGGCAACGCTCTGCTCTCTCTTCGGTGCCCATGGAGATTGCCAGGCTTTCAACAGGCCTCCCGAGCACAGGCCTAGCAGGTCTCAGGTGTAATGCAAAAGGTCCCCACTGCTGGACCACTGCTGCAATGACAAAACGCTGTGGTTATTGTTCAGACTGGGAACCCTTACCTGCCGTCTTCTCTCTGCCAAGCAGAAGGCCGACTACAGAGGCAGCCCGACAAACGTACAATTTGCCCCTTGAACGCTACCTCGGGTTTTCTGAGCTACAGGGACCATTTGGCCTATCCCCGGGAATCGTGTCCTTGAAGCCATTCAGCCCATGCCGGAGCCCCTTGGCGCCAAAGTTTTATCAGGGAAGGTCCAGCGTGCTGCTTGAGTCTCTCTTGGTTGGTCAGAAACTACAGGTGCATGTGCTGGGTTCAATTTTGATATTGGTTACCTAGAGCGAAGAGCATTACTTTCCCAGCGGGAGAGCTGAAAGTGCGGCCTCAGAGCGTCCTGAGACACAGTGTGGTTGCTCGTGTTCTCTTCACAAGTAGAATGGCTATGTGAGGGAAAGGGAGCTCTCCTAGAGAAACACTCTGCTTTCTGTACCGTGCAGGAGGCCTCCCGGCGCCCTATATACACAAAGGGAACACTGTGCTGTTCCGCGAGGACCAAAGTAAGGTTCAGGTATTCCCTCCACGAACTGAGGCGTGCAGAGGCTTTCCACGAAACCTTAGGCAAGTAGTGCATGAATGTTCGTGGGCCTTTCCCAGGACCCCGCTGCCTCAGCAGGTCCCCTGGAAGAACACTGTGTACCGAGTACTCTACTTGGCCCCCTGAGCACCGTGCCGCTACCAAAGCCCTCCGGATCATCTCTTTGCATGCCGAGTGAGAGGCAACACACTCTTTTCTTTGTTGGATAGCTAGATAGCCAAGACATTCAAAAGTGCTCCCCGAACAGAGGTGTAGAAGGTCTTAGGTGTAATGGCCTAGTGTGTCTCTCAGGGCTGCCGCTGAGCAGCAAGGAGAAAGCCGGTGCGTAGTGTTCCTTCTGGGTGTACTTAGCTACCGGCTCGTTCTGGCGAGCAGTCACTCGACGTTAGCTGCAGTCTGGAAAATGGACGGTTTCCCCCTGCACACTGCTAGGCTTTTGGCAGCTGCAGGGACACCTAACTCACTCGACCTAGCCCCTCCAATATTTCGTGCCATTCGCACAGTGCGCCACACCCGGCTACCAAGTTATTCAGAGGAGGGGCCACAGTCCTCCTTGTGTCCCTTTCGGTGCGGGAGAACCTATGGGTACGTGGGGCCGTGCTCAACTTTGAGATTGGGACCTTCAGAGCACTGTAGTACCTCCCAACTGGAAAGAAGGATGGTTCAACGTGAAAGCTGCCTGAAATACAGTGCTCTGTCAGCCCACGCGTGCCTGCTGGCATGTCTTTGGAAGGAAAGTGGGCTTTCCTTGAGAGGCATAGTGTGTTTCCACGTCCACTCCTGAGGCACCCCAGGGTCGCCTCTACCTAAAAGGAACACTACGCTGAGCGCCAAGCTGAAGGCAAGGTCCGGGAATTGCATCCACAGCGCCGGGCAGCCATGCAGCGTTTCCCAGGGAGCCTCACTCAAAGCAGTGGCTAAACGCTAGTGTGCTTTGCAGGACTCCTGGGACGCCCGCGTCCTCACCACGTCTCATGGAAACACAGTGTGTACCGGATGCCACTTCTTAGGCGACCTACCAACATACAGGGGCCTAGGCCCTTCGGATCATCTCTTGGAATGAAGAGTGAAAGGCAAAACACCGCTCTCTTGGTCGCACAGGTGGATTGCCAGTCTTTCGAAAGTCCTCCCGAGCACAGGTCTAGCAGGTCTTAGGTGTACTGCAGGTGGTCCCCGCCGCTGAACCCGAACTGCAATGGGAAAAACCCTCGGCTCGCTGTTCATCCTGGGAACGCCAGCCTGCCCTCGCTCGCCAAGCAGACAGTCGACTTTAGATGCAGCCTGACATACGGACTTGTTGCCCCTGCAACACTGCCTAAGCTTTTGTAAGGGAAAAGGACACTTTGGCCTAACCCAAGGAATTATGTCGGTCACGCCACTCAGCCCAAGCAGAACTCCCTTCGTGCCAAAGTTTTATCAGGGAAGGTCCAGGGGGCTGCGTGAGTCTCTTTTCGTTGCTCAGAAACTACCCGTCCGTGGGCTGTGCCAAGTCTGGCATCGGGACCTAAGGAGGGAAGCGTTATTTTCCCAACGGGAAAGCAGGCCACCTGCGGCCTCCAACTTAAGTGAAAACCAGTGCGGTTGCCCGTCATCTCTACACAGTGGCAAGGCCGACTGAGGGAGAGGCAGCTTTCCTCGATTAACACAGTGTTTCCTACTCGTGGCAGGAGGCCTCCAGCAGCCCTCTTCACATAACGGGAAAAGCAGACCTGTCCCCCAGGCTCAACGTAATGTCCGGGTTTCCATCCACGGGTGGCCGTGTGCAAACGAGTTCCATGACCCCGGCCGGGAAGGTAGGGCATTCAGGCCAGTGTGCCCTTCCTAGGACTCCCGCCGCCTCACCATGTCCCTTGGAAGAACGCTGTGTGCTCAGTGACTCTTCTTGGCCGACTGCGCACCGTGCCGCTACCTGGGTACTCCGGGTCGTCTCTTTGAGTGCACCGTGGAAGGCAAGGCAGTGTTTTCTTCGTTGGATCGATAGACTGACAAGTCTTTCAAATGTGCCCCGACCAGAGTTCTGGAAAGTCCTCGGTGTAATGCCAGTGGCTCTCAGGGCGGACCCTGAGCTGCAGTGAAACAACTCTGTGCTTCGTGTTCCTTCTCGCTTTACACACCTGCCGTCTCTCTCTGCCAAGCAGAAACACGACTTTTAGATGCAGCCTGGAAAATCAACCGTTTCCTCCTGAGCCCTGCTAGTCTTTTGGCAGGTTCAAGGCCACCTAGACCTCCCTAGCGCCTTAAATCGCTTAGGTCAGCCGCACAGTGCAAATCTCCCTGCCTAAATAAAACATTATTCTGAGAAGGTAGCACAGTGCTCCTCGTGCCTCTTTTGGTTCTTCAGAAACGACACGTACGTGGGCTGGGTTCAACTTTGATACTGGGGCCTTATGAGAAACGGAGGAATTCCCTAGTTGAACGAGGAATCCTCGTAGCCTCCAAGGTGCCTACATAGGGCGTTCTGCGAGTCCTTCCTTGCGTGCTGGAATGTGCCTCAAAGGAAAGGGTGCTTTACAGGAAAGACAAAAGGTGTTTCCACTTCCTTGCCTGAGGCATGCCAGAGCCCCCTTTACATACAGGGCGATCTACGCTGATCACCAAGATCAAAACAAAGTCCAGGGACGGCAGCCACAGTGCTGGCAGGCAGGCAGCATTTGCCCAGAAGCCTTAGTCATGGCAGTGGCTTAACGCTAGTGTGCCGCTCAGGACTCCTAGGACTCCTGGGTCCTCACCCCCTGGGCGTGGAAAAACACTGTGTACCCAATGCCTCTTCTTAGGCGACCTACCCAAACACAGGTCCCTTAGGCCCCTTCGGATCATTTCTCTGCATGGAGAAGGAAAGGCAACGCTCTGCTCTCTCTTCGGTGCCCATGGAGATTGCCAGGCTTTCAACAGGCCTCCCGAGCACAGGCCTAGCAGGTCTCAGGTGTAATGCAAAAGGTCCCCACTGCTGGACCACTGCTGCAATGACAAAACGCTGTGGTTATTGTTCAGACTGGGAACCCTTACCTGCCGTCTTCTCTCTGCCAAGCAGAAGGCCGACTACAGAGGCAGCCCGACAAACGTACAATTTGCCCCTTGAACGCTACCTCGGGTTTTCTGAGCTACAGGGACCATTTGGCCTATCCCCGGGAATCGTGTCCTTGAAGCCATTCAGCCATGCCGGAGCCCCTTGGCGCCAAAGTTTTATCAGGGAAGGTCCAGCGTGCTGCTTGAGTCTCTCTTGGTTGGTCAGAAACTACAGGTGCATGTGCTGGGTTCAATTTTGATATTGGTTACCTAGAGCGAAGAGCATTACTTTCCCAGCGGGAGAGCTGAAAGTGCGGCCTCAGAGCGTCCTGAGACACAGTGTGGTTGCTCGTGTTCTCTTCACAAGTAGAATGGCTATGTGAGGGAAAGGGAGCTCTCCTAGAGAAACACTCTGCTTTCTGTACCGTGCAGGAGGCCTCCCGGCGCCCTATATACACAAAGGGAACACTGTGCTGTTCCGCGAGGACCAAAGTAAGGTTCAGGTATTCCCTCCACGAACTGAGGCGTGCAGAGGCTTTCCACGAAACCTTAGGCAAGTAGTGCATGAATGTTCGTGGGCCTTTCCCAGGACCCCCGCTGCCTCAGCAGGTCCCCTGGAAGAACACTGTGTACCGAGTACTCTACTTGGCCCCCTGAGCACCGTGCCGCTACCAAAGCCCTCCGGATCATCTCTTTGCATGCCGAGTGAGAGGCAACACACTCTTTTCTTTGTTGGATAGCTAGATAGCCAAGACATTCAAAAGTGCTCCCCGAACAGAGGTGTAGAAGGTCTTAGGTGTAATGGCCTAGTGTGTCTCTCAGGGCTGCCGCTGAGCAGCAAGGAGAAAGCCGGTGCGTAGTGTTCCTTCTGGGTGTACTTAGCTACCGGCTCGTTCTGGCGAGCAGTCACTCGACGTTAGCTGCAGTCTGGAAAATGGACGGTTTCCCCCTGCACACTGCTAGGCTTTTGGCAGCTGCAGGGACACCTAACTCACTCGACCTAGCCCCTCCAATATTTCGTGCCATTCGCACAGTGCGCCACACCCCGGCTACCAAGTTATTCAGAGGAGGGGCCACAGTCCTCCTTGTGTCCCTTTCGGTGCGGGAGAACCTATGGGTACGTGGGGCCGTGCTCAACTTTGAGATTGGGACCTTCAGAGCACTGTAGTACCTCCCAACTGGAAAGAAGGATGGTTCAACGTGAAAGCTGCCTGAAATACAGTGCTCTGTCAGCCCACGCGTGCCTGCTGGCATGTCTTTGGAAGGAAAGTGGGCTTTCCTTGAGAGGCATAGTGTGTTTCCACGTCCACTCCTGAGGCACCCCAGGGTCGCCTCTACCTAAAAGGAACACTACGCTGAGCGCCAAGCTGAAGGCAAGGTCCGGGAATTGCATCCACAGCGCCGGGCAGCCATGCAGCGTTTCCCAGGGAGCCTCACTCAAAGCAGTGGCTAAACGCTAGTGTGCTTTGCAGGACTCCTGGGACGCCCGCGTCCTCACCACGTCTCATGGAAACACAGTGTGTACCGGATGCCACTTCTTAGGCGACCTACCAACATACAGGGGCCTAGGCCCTTCGGATCATCTCTTGGAATGAAGAGTGAAAGGCAAAACACCGCTCTCTTGGTCGCACAGGTGGATTGCCAGTCTTTCGAAAGTCCTCCCGAGCACAGGTCTAGCAGGTCTTAGGTGTACTGCAGGTGGTCCCCGCCGCTGAACCCGAACTGCAATGGGAAAAACCCTCGGCTCGCTGTTCATCCTGGGAACGCCAGCCTGCCCTCGCTCGCCAAGCAGACAGTCGACTTTAGATGCAGCCTGACATACGGACTTGTTGCCCCTGCAACACTGCCTAAGCTTTTGTAAGGGAAAAGGACACTTTGGCCTAACCCAAGGAATTATGTCGGTCACGCCACTCAGCCCAAGCAGAACTCCCTTCGTGCCAAAGTTTTATCAGGGAAGGTCCAGGGGGCTGCGTGAGTCTCTTTTCGTTGCTCAGAAACTACCCGTCCGTGGGCTGTGCCAAGTCTGGCATCGGGACCTAAGGAGGGAAGCGTTATTTTCCCAACGGGAAAGCAGGCCACCTGCGGCCTCCAACTTAAGTGAAAACCAGTGCGGTTGCCCGTCATCTCTACACAGTGGCAAGGCCGACTGAGGGAGAGGCAGCTTTCCTCGATTAACACAGTGTTTCCTACTCGTGGCAGGAGGCCTCCAGCAGCCCTCTTCACATAACGGGAAAAGCAGACCTGTCCCCCAGGCTCAACGTAATGTCCGGGTTTCCATCCACGGGTGGCCGTGTGCAAACGAGTTCCATGACCCCGGCCGGGAAGGTAGGGCATTCAGGCCAGTGTGCCCTTCCTAGGACTCCCGCCGCCTCACCATGTCCCTTGGAAGAACGCTGTGTGCTCAGTGACTCTTCTTGGCCGACTGCGCACCGTGCCGCTACCTGGGTACTCCGGGTCGTCTCTTTGAGTGCACCGTGGAAGGCAAGGCAGTGTTTTCTTCGTTGGATCGATAGACTGACA
>NW_028122016.1:0-47696 GCF_965194805.1 Balaenoptera borealis | reverse complement strand
CTAGTAATAATCTTAAAACCTATGTATTGATATCTCTCTGTTAGTGTGTCAAGTGGGTGTAAAGCGGCATAAACACAGCCGTGAAAAGCAGCTAAACCCCATTATGAAAATAAATTACTTTGAAAAACCCATGAAACAACGACAGTGAAAGAGATAGAAATTCTTACACAATGAGTTCAGGGGCTGTGATGCAACCTGGATTGACCATATCTAGACCCACAGCTGGATGAGACATAAGGGTGGACACTCTTGGGGCTGAGAGGTTTGGTGAGGTTGGGTGAGCAAACGCAGACCCTTTAAAGTAATACTGCGTGGTACCCATCGCATGGGTCCCAAATCTCCAGGTTCAAGGGCATCTTCCTACATCGAAAACATGCATGAGAAACCCAGAAGATGGTACACCGTGTGATGGGGAAAGGTTTCTAAAACGCACCTCATTTCTCATCTCCTTGTGCCCGGGTTCGCCATTCCAGCCGCTTTACTAGCAATCTCCCTACTTGGAGCATCAGCACCTTTAACCTCCTGTTCCGTACAGGTTGCAATTTGTCCTGAGGATGAACGGGAAGACGGGGAACCAACGAGAGACTAGCTCTTGGTGTCGGGACAGGCACAGGTCACTCTATTTTCCCATCAGGAAGAAGAATTAACCACAGGCTCAGCCTGCCCCCCGGAACCAGAACAGGGCCTGAAGCCATCCTGCGCTTTTGCGGCCAGCTCCCAAAAAAGCGAGTTGTAAAATGGAGGTTCAGGGCACTGCAATTCACAAACCTGCAGAGTTATAAATGATAACTCTCGTCCACAAATATATTGAGGGAAGGCAAAGAAGAGGATTTGAAATCAAGGCAGAATTGCACGAAACAGATTTCAGGAGGTAGATACGAATCGCCTTTAAAGCACATGAAAAGCGGCAAAACGTTGACAATGATGCCCTTGGCCAAAAAGGGCGTATGCGTTTTTTCCTGAATATATTCAGGAAAAAACGCATACGCCCTTTTTGGCCAACCAAGCAACCTGGAAAGGCAAATCAGCGCTACAGAGAAGTCTCGCTTCCCATCGGTCAAAAGGGCCATGCTGAAAAAAGTGTCAAAACCAGAAATGCAGGACAGGCCATGGAGAAATGGGAGCCTTGCTACACTGATGGGCGGGATGTAAATTGCCAACAGCCACTCTGGAGAAGTGTACGGTGTGTCCTGAAACATCTGAAAAACACAGCTTAGAGAGCATAGGGCACTTCCACTCATGGGGTTATAAATTGGGAAAATTAAAAATCAGCAAGACACAAGCACCCCAAAGTTGAGGGCTGCTCTGTTGACAAGGACCTCCACTTCATTCCACCTTAAATATCCCAGGAAAGAGAAAAATGGATAAAGAAGTTGTGGTCCTTATGTACAATGGAATATCACTCAGCCATGCAATCAATGTCATAAGGTTAGTAGCAGCATGATGAGTGGATTTAGGTACGACGATTCTAACTGAAATAAGTCACACAGAAAAGGACACTTCTCATAAGGTATCACTTTTAGAGGGAATGTAAAAACCGTTACACTTGAACTGAATTACAAAACAGAACAGAGTCACACATGCAGAAAACAGACTATGGCTGCTTAACGGGAAAGGTGAGGTGGGGTGATACATAAAACAAGGGTATCAAATTAGCTCAGATACCGTTCCATAAACCCAATATGTAGTAGACAAGACCTACTCCTTGCTCAGAGAACTGGACTCAACACGCCCTATTCACCGCACAAGAATATATCTGACTAGTAATAATCTTAAAACCTATGTATTGATATCTCTCTGTTAGTGTGTCAAGTGGGTGTAAAGCGGCATAAACACAGCCGTGAAAAGCAGCTAAACCCCATTATGAAAATAAATTACTTTGAAAAACCCATGAAACAACGACAGTGAAAGAGATAGAAATTCTTACACAATGAGTTCAGGGGCTGTGATGCAACCTGGATTGACCATATCTAGACCCACAGCTGGATGAGACATAAGGGTGGACACTCTTGGGGCTGAGAGGTTTGGTGAGGTTGGGTGAGCAAACGCAGACCCTTTAAAGTAATACTGCGTGGTACCCATCGCATGGGTCCCAAATCTCCAGGTTCAAGGGCATCTTCCTACATCGAAAACATGCATGAGAAACCCAGAAGATGGTACACCGTGTGATGGGGAAAGGTTTCTAAAACGCACCTCATTTATCATCTCCTTGTGCCCGGGTTCGCCATTCCAGCTGCTTTACTAGCAATCTCCCTACTTGGAGCATCAGCACCTTTAACCTCCTGTTCCGTACAGGTTGCAATTTGTCCTGAGGATGAACGGGAAGACGGGGAACCAACGAGAGACTAGCTCTTGGTGTCGGGACAGGCACAGGTCACTCTATTTTCCCATCAGGAAGAAGAATTAACCACAGGCTCAGCCTGCCCCCCGGAACCAGAACAGGGCCTGAAGCCATCCTGCGCTTTTGCGGCCAGCTCCCAAAAAAGCGAGCTGTAAAATGGAGGTTCAGGGCACTGCAATTCACAAACCTGCAGAGTTATAAATGATAACTCTCGTCCACAAATATATTGAGGGAAGGCAAAGAAGAGGATTTGAAGTCAAGGCAGAATTGCACGAAACAGATTTCAGGAGGTAGATACGAATCACCTTTAAAGCACATGAAAAGCGGCAAAACGTTGACAATGATGCCCTTGGCCAAAAAGGGCGTATGCGTTTTTTCCTGAATATATTCAGGAAAAAACGCATACGCCCTTTTTGGCCAACCAAGCAACCTGGAAAGGCAAATCAGCGCTACAAAGAAGTCTCGCTTCCCATTGGTCAAAAGGGCCATGCTGAAAAAAGTGTCAAAACCAGAAATGCAGGACAGGCCATGGAGAAATGAGAGCCTTGCTACACTGATGGGCGGGATGTAAATTGCCAACAGCCACTCTGGAGAAGTGTACGGTGTGTCCTGAAACATCTGAAAAACACAGCTCAGAGAGCATAGGGCACTTCCACTCATGGGGGTATAAATTGGGAAAATTAAAAATCAGCAAGACACAAGCACCCCAAAGTTTAGGGCTGCTCTGTTGACAAGGACCTCCACTTCATTCCACCTTAAATATCCAAGGAAAGAGAAAAATGGATAAAGAAGTTGTGGTCCTTATGTACAATGGAATATCACTCAGCCATGAAATCAATGTCATAAGGTTAGTAGCAGCATGATGAGTGGATTTAGGTACGACGATTCTAACTGAAATAAGTCACACAGAAAAGGACACTTCTCATAAGGTATCACTTTTAGAGGGAATGTAAAAACCGTTACACTTGAACTGAATTACAAAACAGAACAGAGTCACACATGCAGAAAACAGACTATGGCTGCTTAACGGGAAAGGTGAGGTGGGGTGATACATAAAACAAGGGTATCAAATTAGCTCAGATACCGTTCCATAAACCCAATATGAAGTAGACAAGACCTACTCCTTGCTCAGAGAACTGGACTCAACACGCCCTATTCACCGCACAAGAATATATCTGACTAGTAATAATCTTAAAACCTATGTATTGATATCTCTCTGTTAGTGTGTCAAGTGGGTGTAAAGCGGCATAAACACAGCCGTGAAAAGCAGCTAAACCCCATTATGAAAATAAATTACTTTGAAAAACCCATGAAACAACGACAGTGAAAGAGATAGAAATTCTTACACAATGAGTTCAGGGGCTGTGATGCAACCTGGATTGACCATATCTAGACCCACAGCTGGATGAGACATAAGGGTGGACACTCTTGGGGCTGAGAGGTTTGGTGAGGTTGGGTGAGCAAACGCAGACCCTTTAAAGTAATACTGCGTGGTACCCATCGCATGGGTCCCAAATCTCCAGGTTCAAGGGCATCTTCCTACATCGAAAACATGCATGAGAAACCCAGAAGATGGTACACCGTGTGATGGGGAAAGGTTTCTAAAACGCACCTCATTTCTCATCTCCTTGTGCCCGGGTTCGCCATTCCAGCCGCTTTACTAGCAATCTCCCTACTTGGAGCATCAGCACCTTTAACCTCCTGTTCCGTACAGGTTGCAATTTGTCCTGAGGATGAACGGGAAGACGGGGAACCAACGAGAGACTAGCTCTTGGTGTCGGGACAGGCACAGGTCACTCTATTTTCCCATCAGGAAGAAGAATTAACCACAGGCTCAGCCTGCCCCCCGGAACCAGAACAGGGCCTGAAGCCATCCTGCGCTTTTGCGGCCAGCTCCCAAAAAAGCGAGTTGTAAAATGGAGGTTCAGGGCACTGCAATTCACAAACCTGCAGAGTTATAAATGATAACTCTCGTCCACAAATATATTGAGGGAAGGCAAAGAAGAGGATTTGAAATCAAGGCAGAATTGCACGAAACAGATTTCAGGAGGTAGATACGAATCGCCTTTAAAGCACATGAAAAGCGGCAAAACGTTGACAATGATGCCCTTGGCCAAAAAGGGCGTATGCGTTTTTTCCTGAATATATTCAGGAAAAAACGCATACGCCCTTTTTGGCCAACCAAGCAACCTGGAAAGGCAAATCAGCGCTACAGAGAAGTCTCGCTTCCCATCGGTCAAAAGGGCCATGCTGAAAAAAGTGTCAAAACCAGAAATGCAGGACAGGCCATGGAGAAATGGGAGCCTTGCTACACTGATGGGCGGGATGTAAATTGCCAACAGCCACTCTGGAGAAGTGTACGGTGTGTCCTGAAACATCTGAAAAACACAGCTTAGAGAGCATAGGGCACTTCCACTCATGGGGTTATAAATTGGGAAAATGAAAAATCAGCAAGACACAAGCACCCCAAAGTTGAGGGCTGCTCTGTTGACAAGGACCTCCACTTCATTCCACCTTAAATATCCCAGGAAAGAGAAAAATGGATAAAGAAGTTGTGGTCCTTATGTACAATGGAATATCACTCAGCCATGAAATCAATGTCATAAGGTTAGTAGCAGCATGATGAGTGGATTTAGGTACGACGATTCTAACTGAAATAAGTCACACAGAAAAGGACACTTCTCATAAGGTATCACTTTTAGAGGGAATGTAAAAACCGTTACACTTGAACTGAATTACAAAACAGAACAGAGTCACACATGCAGAAAACAGACTATGGCTGCTTAACGGGAAAGGTGAGGTGGGGTGATACATAAAACAAGGGTATCAAATTAGCTCAGATACCGTTCCATAAACCCAATATGTAGTAGACAAGACCTACTCCTTGCTCAGAGAACTGGACTCAACACGCCCTATTCACCGCACAAGAATATATCTGACTAGTAATAATCTTAAAACCTATGTATTGATATCTCTCTGTTAGTGTGTCAAGTGGGTGTAAAGCGGCATAAACACAGCCGTGAAAAGCAGCTAAACCCCATTATGAAAATAAATTACTTTGAAAAACCCATGAAACAACGACAGTGAAAGAGATAGAAATTCTTACACAATGAGTTCAGGGGCTGTGATGCAACCTGGATTGACCATATCTAGACCCACAGCTGGATGAGACATAAGGGTGGACACTCTTGGGGCTGAGAGGTTTGGTGAGGTTGGGTGAGCAAACGCAGACCCTTTAAAGTAATACTGCGTGGTACCCATCGCATGGGTCCCAAATCTCCAGGTTCAAGGGCATCTTCCTACATCGAAAACATGCATGAGAAACCCAGAAGATGGTACACCGTGTGATGGGGAAAGGTTTCTAAAACGCACCTCATTTCTCATCTCCTTGTGCCCGGGTTCGCCATTCCAGCCGCTTTACTAGCAATCTCCCTACTTGGAGCATCAGCACCTTTAACCTCCTGTTCCGTACAGGTTGCAATTTGTCCTGAGGATGAACGGGAAGACGGGGAACCAACGAGAGACTAGCTCTTGGTGTCGGGACAGGCACAGGTCACTCTATTTTCCCATCAGGAAGAAGAATTAACCACAGGCTCAGCCTGCCCCCCGGAACCAGAACAGGGCCTGAAGCCATCCTGCGCTTTTGCGGCCAGCTCCCAAAAAAGCGAGTTGTAAAATGGAGGTTCAGGGCACTGCAATTCACAAACCTGCAGAGTTATAAATGATAACTCTCGTCCACAAATATATTGAGGGAAGGCAAAGAAGAGGATTTGAAATCAAGGCAGAATTGCACGAAACAGATTTCAGGAGGTAGATACGAATCGCCTTTAAAGCACATGAAAAGCGGCAAAACGTTGACAATGATGCCCTTGGCCAAAAAGGGCGTATGCGTTTTTTCCTGAATATATTCAGGAAAAAACGCATACGCCCTTTTTGGCCAACCAAGCAACCTGGAAAGGCAAATCAGCGCTACAGAGAAGTCTCGCTTCCCATCGGTCAAAAGGGCCATGCTGAAAAAAGTGTCAAAACCAGAAATGCAGGACAGGCCATGGAGAAATGGGAGCCTTGCTACACTGATGGGCGGGATGTAAATTGCCAACAGCCACTCTGGAGAAGTGTACGGTGTGTCCTGAAACATCTGAAAAACACAGCTTAGAGAGCATAGGGCACTTCCACTCATGGGGGTATAAATTGGGAAAATGAAAAATCAGCAAGACACAAGCACCCCAAAGTTTAGGGCTGCTCTGTTGACAAGGACCTCCAATTCATTCCACCTTAAATATCCAAGGAAAGAGAAAAATGGATAAAGAAGTTGTGGTCCTTATGTACAATGGAATATCACTCAGCCATGAAATCAATGTCATAAGGTTAGTAGCAGCATGATGAGTGGATTTAGGTACGACGATTCTAACTGAAATAAGTCACACAGAAAAGGACACTTCTCATAAGGTATCACTTTTAGAGGGAATGTAAAAACCGTTACACTTGAACTGAATTACAAAACAGAACAGAGTCACACATGCAGAAAACAGACTATGGCTGCTTAACGGGAAAGGTGAGGTGGGGTGATACATAAAACAAGGGTATCAAATTAGCTCAGATACCGTTCCATAAACCCAATATGTAGTAGACAAGACCTACTCCTTGCTCAGAGAACTGGACTCAACACGCCCTATTCACCGCACAAGAATATATCTGACTAGTAATAATCTTAAAACCTATGTATTGATATCTCTCTGTGAGTGTGTCAAGTGGGTGTAAAGCGGCATAAACACAGCCGTGAAAAGCAGCTAAACCCCATTATAAAAATAAATTACTTTGAAAAACCCATGAAACAACGACAGTGAAAGAGATAGAAATTCTTACACAATGAGTTCAGGGGCTGTGATGCAACCTGGATTGACCATATCTAGACCCACAGCTGGATGAGACATAAGGGTGGACACTCTTGGGGCTGAGAGGTTTGGTGAGGTTGGGTGAGCAAATGCAGACCCTTTAAAGTAATACGGCGTGGTACCCATCGCATGGGTCCCAAATCTCCAGGTTCAAGGGCATCTTCCTACATCGAAAACATGCATGAGAAACCCAGAAGATGGTACACCGTGTGATGGGGAAAGGTTTCTAAAACGCACCTCATTTCTCATCTCCTTGTGCCCGGGATCGCCTTTCCAGCCGCTTTACTAGCAATCTCCCTACTTGGAGCATCAGCACCTTTAACCTCCTGTTCCGTACAGGTTGCAATTTGTCCTGAGGATGAACGGGAAGACGGGGAACCAACGAGAGACTAGCTCTTGGTGTCGGGACAGGCACAGGTCACTCTATTTTCCCATCAGGAAGAAGAATTAACCACAGGCTCAGCCTGCCCCCCGGAACCAGAACAGGGCCTGAAGCCATCCTGCGCTTTTGCGGCCAGCTCCCAAAAAAGCGAGTTGTAAAATGGAGGTTCAGGGCACTGCAATTCACAAACCTGCAGAGTTATAAATGATAACTCTCGTCCACAAATATATTGAGGGAAGGCAAAGAAGAGGATTTGAAATCAAGGCAGAATTGCACGAAACAGATTTCAGGAGGTAGATACGAATCGCCTTTAAAGCACATGAAAAGCGGCAAAACGTTGACAATGATGCCCTTGGCCAAAAAGGGCGTATGCGTTTTTTCCTGAATATATTCAGGAAAAAACGCATACGCCCTTTTTGGCCAACCAAGCAACCTGGAAAGGCAAATCAGCGCTACAGAGAAGTCTCGCTTCCCATCGGTCAAAAGGGCCATGCTGAAAAAAGTGTCAAAACCAGAAATGCAGGACAGGCCATGGAGAAATGGGAGCCTTGCTACACTGATGGGCGGGATGTAAATTGCCAACAGCCACTCTGGAGAAGTGTACGGTGTGTCCTGAAACATCTGAAAAACACAGCTTAGAGAGCATAGGGCACTTCCACTCATGGGGGTATAAATTGGGAAAATGAAAAATCAGCAAGACACAAGCACCCCAAAGTTTAGGGCTGCTCTGTTGACAAGGACCTCCAATTCATTCCACCTTAAATATCCAAGGAAAGAGAAAAATGGATAAAGAAGTTGTGGTCCTTATGTACAATGGAATATCACTCAGCCATGAAATCAATGTCATAAGGTTAGTAGCAGCATGATGAGTGGATTTAGGTACGACGATTCTAACTGAAATAAGTCACACAGAAAAGGACACTTCTCATAAGGTATCACTTTTAGAGGGAATGTAAAAACCGTTACACTTGAACTGAATTACAAAACAGAACAGAGTCACACATGCAGAAAACAGACTATGGCTGCTTAACGGGAAAGGTGAGGTGGGGTGATACATAAAACAAGGGTATCAAATTAGCTCAGATACCGTTCCATAAACCCAATATGTAGTAGACAAGACCTACTCCTTGCTCAGAGAACTGGACTCAACACGCCCTATTCACCGCACAAGAATATATCTGACTAGTAATAATCTTAAAACCTATGTATTGATATCTCTCTGTTAGTGTGTCAAGTGGGTGTAAAGCGGCATAAACACAGCCGTGAAAAGCAGCTAAACCCCATTATGAAAATAAATTACTTTGAAAAACCCAGGAAACAACGACAGTGAAAGAGATAGAAATTCTTACACAATGAGTTCAGGGGCTGTGATGCAACCTGGATTGACCATATCTAGACCCACAGCTGGATGAGACATAAGGGTGGACACTCTTGGGGCTGAGAGGTTTGGTGAGGTTGGGTGAGCAAACGCAGACCCTTTAAAGTAATACGGCGTGGTACCCATCGCATGGGTCCCAAATCTCCAGGTTCAAAGGCATCTTCCTACATCGAAAACATGCATGAGAAACCCAGAAGATGGTACACCGTGTGATGGGGAAAGGTTTCTAAAACGCACCTCATTTCTCATCTCCTTGTGCCCGGGTTCGCCATTCCAGCCGCTTTACTAGCAATCTCCCTACTTGGAGCATCAGCACCTTTAACCTCCTGTTCCGTACAGGTTGCAATTTGTCCTGAGGTTGAACGGGAAGACGGGGAACCAACGAGAGACTAGCTCTTGGTGTTGGGACAGGCACAGGTCACTCTATTTTCCCATCAGGAAGAAGAATTAACCACAGGCTCAGCCTGCCCCCCGGAACCAGAACAGGGCCTGAAGCCATCCTGCGCTTTTGCGGCCAGCTCCCAAAAAAGCGAGTTGTAAAATGGAGGTTCAGGGCACTGCAATTCACAAACCTGCAGAGTTATAAATGATAACTCTCGTCCACAAATATATTGAGGGAAGGCAAAGAAGAGGATTTGAAATCAAGGCAGAATTGCAGGAAACAGATTTCAGGAGGTAGATTCGAATCGCCTTTAAAGCACATGAAAAGCAGCAAAATGTTGACAATGATGCCCTTGGCCAAAAAGGGCGTATGCGTTTTTTCCTGAATATATTCAGGAAAAAACGCATACGCCCTTTTTGGCCAACCAAGCAACCTGGAAAGGCAAATCAGCGCTACAAAGAAGTCTCGCTTCCCATCGGGCAAAAGGGCCATGCTGAAAAAAGTGTCAAAACCAGAAATGCAGGACAGGCCATGGAGAAATGAGAGCCTTGCTACACTGATGGGTGGGATGTAAATTGCCAACAGCCACTCTGGAGAAGTGTACGGTGTGTCCTGAAACATCTGAAAAACACAGCTTAGAGAGCATAGGGCACTTCCACTCATGGGGGTATAAATTGGGAAAATTAAAAATCAGCAAGACACAAGCACCCCAAAGTTTAGGGCTGCTCTGTTGACAAGGACCTCCACTTCATTCCACCTTAAATATCCAAGGAAAGAGAAAAATGGATAAAGAAGTTGTGGTCCTTATGTACAATGGAATATCACTCAGCCATGAAATCAATGTCATAAGGTTAGTAGCAGCATGATGAGTGGATTTAGGTACGACGATTCTAACTGAAATAAGTCACACAGAAAAGGACACTTCTCATAAGGTATCACTTTTAGAGGGAATGTAAAAACCGTTACACTTGAACTGAATTACAAAACAGAACAGAGTCACACATGCAGAAAACAGACTATGGCTGCTTAACGGGAAAGGTGAGGTGGGGTGATACATAAAACAAGGGTATCAAATTAGCTCAGATACCGTTCCATAAACCCAATATGTAGTAGAGAAGACCTACTCCTTGCTCAGAGAACTGGACTCAACACGCCCTATTCACCGCACAAGATTATATCTGACTAGTAATAATCTTAAAACCTATGTATTGATATCTCTCTGTTAGTGTGTCAAGTGGGTGTAAAGCGGCATAAACACAGCCGTGAAAAGCAGCTAAACCCCATTATGAAAATAAATTACTTTGAAAAACCCATGAAACAACGACAGTGAAAGAGATAGAAATTCTTACACAATGAGTTCAGGGGCTGTGATGCAACCTGGATTGACCATATCTAGACCCACAGCTGGATGAGACATAAGGGTGGACACTCTTGGGGCTGAGAGGTTTGGTGAGGTTGGGTGAGCAAACGCAGACCCTTTAAAGTAATACTGCGTGGTAACCATCGCATGGGTCCCAAATCTCCAGGTTCAAGGGCATCTTCCTACATCGAAAACATGCATGAGAAACCCAGAAGATGGTACACCGTGTGATGGGGAAAGGTTTCTAAAACGCACCTCATTTCTCATGTCCTTGTGCCCGTGTTCGCCATTCCAGCCGCTTTACTAGCAATCTCCCTACTTGGAGCATCAGCACCTTTAACCTCCTGTTCCGTACAGGTTGCAATTTGTCCTGAGGATGAACGGGAAGACGGGGAACCAACGAAAGACTAGCTCTTGGTGTCGGGACAGGCACAGGTCACTTTATTTTCCCATCAGGAAGAAGAATTAACCACAGGCTCAGCCTGCCCCCCGGAACCAGAACAGGGCCTGAAGCCATCCTGCGCTTTTGCGGCCAGCTCCCAAAAAAGCGAGTTGTAAAATGGAGGTTCAGGGCACTGCAATTCACAAACCTGCAGAGTTATAAATGATAACTCTCGTCCACAAATATATTGAGGGAAGGCAAAGAAGAGGATTTGAAATCAAGGCAGAATTGCACGAAACAGATTTCAGGAGGTAGATACGAATCGCCTTTAAAGCACATGAAAAGCGGCAAAACGTTGACAATGATGCCCTTGGCCAAAAAGGGCGTATGCGTTTTTTCCTGAATATATTCAGGAAAAAACGCATACGCCCTTTTTGGCCAACCAAGCAACCTGGAAAGGCAAATCAGCGCTACAGAGAAGTCTCACTTCCCATCGGTCAAAAGGGCCATGCTGAAAAAAGTGTCAAAACCAGAAATGCAGGACAGGCCATGGAGAAATGGGAGCCTTGCTACACTGATGGGCGGGATGTAAATTGCCAACAGCCACTCTGGAGAAGTGTACGGTGTGTCCTGAAACATCTGAAAAACACAGCTTAGAGAGCATAGGGCACTTCCACTCATGGGGTTATAAATTGGGAAAATGAAAAATCAGCAAGACACAAGCACCGCAAAGTTGAGGGCTGCTCTGTTGACAAGGACCTCCACTTCATTCCACCTTAAATATCCCAGGAAAGAGAAAAATGGATAAAGAAGTTGTGGTCCTTATGTACAATGGAATATCACTCAGCCATGAAATCAATGTCATAAGGTTAGTAGCAGCATGATGAGTGGATTTAGGTACGACGATTCTAAGTGAAATAAGTCACACAGAAAAGGACACTTCTCATAAGGTATCACTGATAGAGGGAATGTAAAAACCGTTACACTTGAACTGAATTACAAAACAGAACAGAGTCACACATGCAGAAAACACACTATGGCTGCTTAACGGGAAAGGTGAGGTGGGGTGATACATAAAACAAGGGTATCAAATTAGCTCAGATACCGTTCCATAAACCCAATATGTAGTAGACAAGACCTACTCCTTGCTCAGAGAACTGGACTCAACACGCCCTATTCACCGCACAAGAATATATCTGACTAGTAATAATCTTAAAACCTATGTATTGATATCTCTCTGTTAGTGTGTCAAGTGGGTGTAAAGCGACATAAACACAGCAGTGAAAAGCAGCTAAACCCCATTATGAAAATAAATTACTTTGAAAAACCCATGAAACAACGACAGTGAAAGAGAGAGAAATTCTTACACAATGCGTTCAGGGGCTGTGATGCAACCTGGATTCACCATATCTAGACCCACAGCTGGATGAGACATAAGGGTGGACACTCTTGGGGCTGAGAGGTTTGGTGAGGTTGGGTGAGCAAACGCAGACCCTTTAAAGTAATACTGTGTGGTACCCATCGCATGGGTCCCAAATCTCCAGGTTCAAGGGCATCTTCCTACATCGAAAACATGCATGAGAAACCCAGAAGATGGTACACCGTGTGATGGGGAAAGGTTTCTAAAACGCACCTCATTTCTCATCTCCTTGTGCCCGGGTTCGCCTTTCCAGCCGCTTTACTAGCAATCTCCCTACTTGGAGCATCAGCACCTTTAACCTCCTGTTCCGTACAGGTTGCAATTTGTCCTGAGGATGAACGGGAAGACGGGGAACCAACGAGAGACTAGCTCTTGGTGTCGGGACAGGCACAGGTCACTCTATTTTCCCATCAGGAAGAAGAATTAACCACAGGCTCAGCCTGCCCCCCGGAACCAGAACAGGGCCTGAAGCCATCCTGCGCTTTTGCGGCCAGCTCCCAAAAAAGCGAGTTGTAAAATGGAGGTTCAGGGCACTGCAATTCACAAACCTGCAGAGTTATAAATGATAACTCTCGTCCACAAATATATTGAGGGAAGGCAAAGAAGAGGATTTGAAATCAAGGCAGAATTGCACGAAACAGATTTCAGGAGGTAGATACGAATCGCCTTTAAAGCACATGAAAAGCGGCAAAACGTTGACAATGATGCCCTTGGCCAAAAAGGGCGTATGCGTTTTTTCCTGAATATATTCAGGAAAAAACGCATACGCCCTTTTTGGCCAACCAAGCAACCTGGAAAGGCAAATCAGTGCTACAGAGAAGTCTCGCTTCCCATCGGTCAAAAGGGCCATGCTGAAAAAAGTGTCAAAACCAGAAATGCAGGACAGGCCATGGAGAAATGGGAGCCTTGCTACACTGATGGGCGGGATGTAAATTGCCAACAGCCACTCTGGAGAAGTGTACGGTGTGTCCTGAAACATCTGAAAAACACAGCTTAGAGAGCATAGGGCACTTCCACTCATGGGGGTATAAATTGGGAAAATGAAAAATCAGCAAGACACAAGCACCCCAAAGTTTAGGGCTGCTCTGTTGACAAGGACCTCCAATTCATTCCACCTTAAATATCCAAGGAAAGAGAAAAATGGATAAAGAAGTTGTGGTCCTTATGTACAATGGAATATCACTCAGCCATGAAATCAATGTCATAAGGTTAGTAGCAGCATGATGAGTGGATTTAGGTACGACGATTCTAACTGAAATAAGTCACACAGAAAAGGACACTTCTCATAAGGTATCACTTTTAGAGGGAATGTAAAAACCGTTACACTTGAACTGAATTACAAAACAGAACAGAGTCACACATGCAGAAAACAGACTATGGCTGCTTAACGGGAAAGGTGAGGTGGGGTGATACATAAAACAAGGGTATCAAATTAGCTCAGATACCGTTCCATAAACCCAATATGTAGTAGACAAGACCTACTCCTTGCTCAGAGAACTGGACTCAACACGCCCTATTCACCGCACAAGAATATATCTGACTAGTAATAATCTTAAAACCTATGTATTGATATCTCTCTGTTAGTGTGTCAAGTGGGTGTAAAGCGGCATAAACACAGCCGTGAAAAGCAGCTAAACCCCATTATGAAAATAAATTACTTTGAAAAACCCATGAAACAACGACAGTGAAAGAGAGAGAAATTCTTACACAATGAGTTCAGGGGCTGTGATGCAACCTGGATTGACCATATCTAGACCCACAGCTGGATGAGACATAAGGGTGGACACTCTTGGGGCTGAGAGGTTTGGTGAGGTTGGGTGAGCAAACGCAGACCCTTTAAAGTAATACGGCGTGGTACCCATCGCATGGGTCCCAAATCTCCAGGTTCAAAGGCATCTTCCTACATCGAAAACATGCATGAGAAACCCAGAAGATGGTACACCGTGTGATGGGGAAAGGTTTCTAAAACGCACCTCATTTCTCATCTCCTTGTGCCCGGGTTCGCCATTCCAGCCGCTTTACTAGCAATCTCCCTACTTGGAGCATCAGCACCTTTAACCTCCTGTTCCGTACAGGTTGCAATTTGTCCTGAGGATGAACGGGAAGACGGGGAACGAACGAGAGACTAGCTCTTGGTGTTGGGACAGGCACAGGTCACTCTATTTTCCCATCAGGAAGAAGAATTAACCACAGGCTCAGCCTGCCCCCCGGAACCAGAACAGGGCCTGAAGCCATCCTGCGCTTTTGCGGCCAGCTCCCAAAAAAGCGAGTTGTAAAATGGAGGTTCAGGGCACTGCAATTCACAAACCTGCAGAGTTATAAATGATAACTCTCGTCCACAAATATATTGAGGGAAGGCAAAGAAGAGGATTTGAAATCAAGGCAGAATTGCAGGAAACAAATTTCAGGAGGTAGATTCGAATCGCCTTTAAAGCACATGAAAAGCAGCAAAATGTTGACAATGATGCCCTTGGCTAAAAAGGGCGTATGCGTTTTTTCCTGAATATATTCAGGAAAAAACGCATACGCCCTTTTTGGCCAACCAAGCAACCTGGAAAGGCAAATCAGCGCTACAAAGAAGTCTCGCTTCCCATCGGTCAAAAGGGCCATGCTGAAAAAAGTGTCAAAACCAGAAATGCAGGACAGGCCATGGAGAAATGGGAGCCTTGCTACACTGATGGGCGGGATGTAAATTGCCAACAGCCACTCTGGAGAAGTGTACGGTGTGTCCTGAAACATCTGAAAAACACAGCTTAGAGAGCATAGGGCACTTCCACTCATGGGGGTATAAATTGGGAAAATTAAAAATCAGCAAGACACAAGCACCCCAAAGTTTAGGGCTGCTCTGTTGACAAGGACCTCCACTTCATTCCACCTTAAATATCCAAGGAAAGAGAAAAATGGATAAAGAAGTTGTGGTCCTTATGTACAATGGAATATCACTCAGCCATGAAATCAATGTCATAAGGTTAGTAGCAGCATGATGAGTGGATTTAGGTACGACGATTCTAAACTGAAATAAGTCACACAGAAAAGGACACTTCTCATAAGGTATCACTTTTAGAGGGAATGTAAAAACCGTTACACTTGAACTGAATTACAAAACAGAACAGAGTCACACATGCAGAAAACAGACTATGGCTGCTTAACGGGAAAGGTGAGGTGGGGTGATACATAAAACAAGGGTATCAAATTAGCTCAGATACCGTTCCATAAACCCAATATGTAGTAGAGAAGACCTACTCCTTGCTCAGAGAACTGGACTCAACACGCCCTATTCACCGCACAAGATTATATCTGACTAGTAATAATCTTAAAACCTATGTATTGATATCTCTCTGTTAGTGTGTCAAGTGGGTGTAAAGCGGCATAAACACAGCCGTGAAAAGCAGCTAAACCCCATTATGAAAATAAATTACTTTGAAAAACCCATGAAACAACGACAGTGAAAGAGATAGAAATTCTTACACAATGAGTTCAGGGGCTGTGATGCAACCTGGATTGACCATATCTAGACCCACAGCTGGATGAGACATAAGGGTGGACACTCTTGGGGCTGAGAGGTTTGGTGAGGTTGGGTGAGCAAACGCAGACCCTTTAAAGTAATACTGCGTGGTAACCATCGCATGGGTCCCAAATCTCCAGGTTCAAGGGCATCTTCCTACATCGAAAACATGCATGAGAAACCCAGAAGATGGTACACCGTGTGATGGGGAAAGGTTTCTAAAACGCACCTCATTTCTCATGTCCTTGTGCCCGTGTTCGCCATTCCAGCCGCTTTACTAGCAATCTCCCTACTTGGAGCATCAGCACCTTTAACCTCCTGTTCCGTACAGGTTGCAATTTGTCCTGAGGATGAACGGGAAGACGGGGAACCAACGAAAGACTAGCTCTTGGTGTCGGGACAGGCACAGGTCACTCTATTTTCCCATCAGGAAGAAGAATTAACCACAGGCTCAGCCTGCCCCCCGGAACCAGAACAGGGCCTGAAGCCATCCTGCGCTTTTGCGGCCAGCTCCCAAAAAAGCGAGTTGTAAAATGGAGGTTCAGGGCACTGCAATTCACAAACCTGCAGAGTTATAAATGATAACTCTCGTCCACAAATATATTGAGGGAAGGCAAAGAAGAGGATTTGAAATCAAGGCAGAATTGCACGAAACAGATTTCAGGAGGTAGATACGAATCGCCTTTAAAGCACATGAAAAGCGGCAAAACGTTGACAATGATGCCCTTGGCCAAAAAGGGCGTATGCGTTTTTTCCTGAATATATTCAGGAAAAAACGCATACGCCCTTTTTGGCCAACCAAGCAACCTGGAAAGGCAAATCAGCGCTACAGAGAAGTCTCACTTCCCATCGGTCAAAAGGGCCATGCTGAAAAAAGTGTCAAAACCAGAAATGCAGGACAGGCCATGGAGAAATGGGAGCCTTGCTACACTGATGGGCGGGATGTAAATTGCCAACAGCCACTCTGGAGAAGTGTACGGTGTGTCCTGAAACATCTGAAAAACACAGCTTAGAGAGCATAGGGCACTTCCACTCATGGGGTTATAAATTGGGAAAATGAAAAATCAGCAAGACACAAGCACCGCAAAGTTGAGGGCTGCTCTGTTGACAAGGACCTCCACTTCATTCCACCTTAAATATCCCAGGAAAGAGAAAAATGGATAAAGAAGTTGTGGTCCTTATGTACAATGGAATATCACTCAGCCATGAAATCAATGTCATAAGGTTAGTAGCAGCATGATGAGTGGATTTAGGTACGACGATTCTAAGTGAAATAAGTCACACAGAAAAGGACACTTCTCATAAGGTATCACTGATAGAGGGAATGTAAAAACCGTTACACTTGAACTGAATTACAAAACAGAACAGAGTCACACATGCAGAAAACACACTATGGCTGCTTAACGGGAAAGGTGAGGTGGGGTGATACATAAAACAAGGGTATCAAATTAGCTCAGATACCGTTCCATAAACCCAATATGTAGTAGAGAAGACCTACTCCTTGCTCAGAGAACTGGACTCAACACGCCCTATTCACCGCACAAGAATATATCTGACTAGTAATAATCTTAAAACCTATGTATTGATATCTCTCTGTTAGTGTGTCAAGTGGGTGTAAAGCGGCATAAACACAGCCGTGAAAAGCAGCTAAACCCCATTATGAAAATAAATTACTTTGAAAAACCCATGAAACAACGACAGTGAAAGAGATAGAAATTCTTACACAATGAGTTCAGGGGCTGTGATGCAACCTGGATTGACCATATCTAGACCCACAGCTGGATGAGACATAAGGGTGGACACTCTTGGGGCTGAGAGGTTTGGTGAGGTTGGGTGAGCAAATGCAGACCTTTTAAAGTAATACGGCGTGGTACCCATCGCATGGGTCCCAAATCTCCAGGTTCAAGGGCATCTTCCTACATCGAAAACATGCATGAGAAACCCAGAAGATGGTACACCGTGTGATGGGGAAAGGTTTCTAAAACGCACCTCATTTCTCATCTCCTTGTGCCCGGGTTCGCCATTCCAGCCGCTTTACTAGCAATCTCCCTACTTGGAGCATCAGCACCTTTAACCTCCTGTTCCGTACAGGTTGCAATTTGTCCTGAGGATGAACGGGAAGACGGGGAACCAACGAGAGACTAGCTCTTGGTGTTGGGACAGGCACAGGTCACTCTATTTTCCCATCAGGAAGAAGAATTAACCACAGGCTCAGCCTGCCCCCCGGAACCAGAACAGGGCCTGAAGCCATCCTGCGCTTTTGCGGCCAGCTCCCAAAAAAGCGAGTTGTAAAATGGAGGTTCAGGGCACTGCAATTCACAAACCTGCAGAGTTATAAATGATAACTCTCGTCCACAAATATATTGAGGGAAGGCAAAGAAGAGGATTTGAAATCAAGGCAGAATTGCAGGAAACAGATTTCAGGAGGTAGATTCGAATCGCCTTTAAAGCACATGAAAAGCAGCAAAATGTTGACAATGATGCCCTTGGCCAAAAGGGGCGTATGCGTTTTTTCCTGAATATATTCAGGAAAAAACGCATACGCCCTTTTTGGCCAACCAAGCAACCTGGAAAGGCAAATCAGCGCTACAAAGAAGTCTCGCTTCCCATTGGTCAAAAGGGCCATGCTGAAAAAAGTGTCAAAACCAGAAATGCAGGACAGGCCATGGAGAAATGAGAGCCTTGCTACACTGATGGGCGGGATGTAAATTGCCAACAGCCACTCTGGAGAAGTGTACGGTGTGTCCTGAAACATCTGAAAAACACAGCTTAGAGAGCATAGGGCACTTCCACTCATGGGGGTATAAATTGGGAAAATTAAAAATCAGCAAGACACAAGCACCCCAAAGTTTAGGGCTGCTCTGTTGACAAGGACCTCCACTTCATTCCACCTTAAATATCCAAGGAAAGAGAAAAATGGATAAAGAAGTTGTGGTCCTTATGTACAATGGAATATCACTCAGCCATGAAATCAATGTCATAAGGTTAGTAGCAGCATGATGAGTGGATTTAGGTACGACGATTCTAACTGAAATAAGTCACACAGAAAAGGACACTTCTCATAAGGTATCACTTTTAGAGGGAATGTAAAAACCGTTACACTTGAACTGAATTACAAAACAGAACAGAGTCACACATGCAGAAAACAGACTATGGCTGCTTAACGGGAAAGGTGAGGTGGGGTGATACATAAAACAAGGGTATCAAATTAGCTCAGATACCGTTCCATAAACCCAATATGTAGTAGACAAGACCTACTCCTTGCTCAGAGAACTGGACTCAACACGCCGTATTCACCGCACAAGAATATATCTGACTAGTAAAAATCTTAAAACCTATGTATTGATATCTCTCTGTTAGTGTGTCAAGTGGGTGTAAAGCGGCATAAACACAGCCGTGAAAAGCAGCTAAACCCCATTATGAAAATAAATTACTTTGAAAAACCCATGAAACAACGACAGTGAAAGAGATAGAAATTCTTACACAATGAGTTCAGGGGCTGTGATGCAACCTGGATTGACCATATCTAGACCCACAGCTGGATGAGACATAAGGGTGGACACTCTTGGGGCTGAGAGGTTTGGTGAGGTTGGGTGAGCAAACGCAGACCCTTTAAAGTAATACTGCGTGGTACCCATCGCATGGGTCCCAAATCTCCAGGTTCAAGGGCATCTTCCTACATCGAAAACATGCATGAGAAACCCAGAAGATGGTACACCGTGTGATGGGGAAAGGTTTCTAAAACGCACCTCATTTATCATCTCCTTGTGCCCGGGTTCGCCATTCCAGCCGCTTTACTAGCAATCTCCCTACTTGGAGCATCAGCACCTTTAACCTCCTGTTCCGTACAGGTTGCAATTTGTCCTGAGGATGAACGGGAAGACGGGGAACCAACGAGAGACTAGCTCTTGGTGTCGGGACAGGCACAGGTCACTCTATTTTCCCATCAGGAAGAAGAATTAACCACAGGCTCAGCCTGCCCCCCGGAACCAGAACAGGGCCTGAAGCCATCCTGCGCTTTTGCGGCCAGCTCCCAAAAAAGCGAGCTGTAAAATGGAGGTTCAGGGCACTGCAATTCACAAACCTGCAGAGTTATAAATGATAACTCTCGTCCACAAATATATTGAGGGAAGGCAAAGAAGAGGATTTGAAGTCAAGGCAGAATTGCACGAAACAGATTTCAGGAGGTAGATACGAATCGCCTTTAAAGCACATGAAAAGCGGCAAAACGTTGACAATGATGCCCTTGGCCAAAAAGGGCGTATGCGTTTTTTCCTGAATATATTCAGGAAAAAACGCATACGCCCTTTTTGGCCAACCAAGCAACCTGGAAAGGCAAATCAGCGCTACAGAGAAATCTCACTTCCCATCGGTCAAAAGGGCCATGCTGAAAAAAGTGTCAAAACCAGAAATGCAGGACAGGCCATGGAGAAATGGGAGCCTTGCTACACTGATGGGCGGGATGTAAATTGCCAACAGCCACTCTGGAGAAGTGTACGGTGTGTCCTGAAACATCTGAAAAACACAGCTTAGAGAGCATAGGGCACTTCCACTCATGGGGGTATAAATTGGGAAAATGAAAAATCAGCAAGACACAAGCACCCCAAAGTTTAGGGCTGCTCTGTTGACAAGGACCTCCAATTCATTCCACCTTAAATATCCAAGGAAAGAGAAAAATGGATAAAGAAGTTGTGGTCCTTATGTACAATGGAATATCACTCAGCCATGAAATCAATGTCATAAGGTTAGTAGCAGCATGATGAGTGGATTTAGGTACGACGATTCTAACTGAAATAAGTCACACAGAAAAGGACACTTCTCATAAGGTATCACTTTTAGAGGGAATGTAAAAACCGTTACACTTGAACTGAATTACAAAACAGAACAGAGTCACACATGCAGAAAACACACTATGGCTGCTTAACGGGAAAGGTGAGGTGGGGTGATACATAAAACAAGGGTATCAAATTAGCTCAGATACCGTTCCATAAACCCAATATGTAGTAGACAAGACCTACTCCTTGCTCAGAGAACTGGACTCAACACGCCCTATTCACCGCACAAGAATATATCTGACTAGTAATAATCTTAAAACCTATGTATTGATATCTCTCTGTTAGTGTGTCAAGTGGGTGTAAAGCGGCATAAACACAGCCGTGAAAAGCAGCTAAACCCCATTATGAAAATAAATTACTTTGAAAAACCCATGAAACAACGACAGTGAAAGAGATAGAAATTCTTACACAATGAGTTCAGGGGCTGTGATGCAACCTGGATTGACCATATCTAGACCCACAGCTGGATGAGACATAAGGGTGGACACTCTTGGGGCTGAGAGGTTTGGTGAGGTTGGGTGAGCAAATGCAGACCCTTTAAAGTAATACGGCGTGGTACCCATCGCATGGGTCCCAAATCTCCAGGTTCAAGGGCATCTTCCTACATCGAAAACATGCATGAGAAACCCAGAAGATCGTACACCGTGTGATGGGGAAAGGTTTCTAAAACGCACCTCATTTCTCATCTCCTTGTGCCCGGGTTCGCCATTCCAGCCGCTTTACTAGCAATCTCCCTACTTGGAGCATCAGCACCTTTAACCTCCTGTTCCGTACAGGTTGCAATTTGTCCTGAGGATGAACGGGAAGACGGGGAACCAACGAGAGACTAGCTCTTGGTGTCGGGACAGGCACAGGTCACTCTATTTTCCCATCAGGAAAAGAAATAACCACAGGCTCAGCCTGCCCCCCGGAACCAGAACAGGGCCTGAAGCCATCCTGCGCTTTTGCGGCCAGCTCCCAAAAAAGCGAGTTGTAAAATGGAGGTTCAGGGCACTGCAATTCACAAACCTGCAGAGTTATAAATGATAACTCTCGTCCACAAATATATTGAGGGAAGGCAAAGAAGAGGATTTGAAATCAAGGCAGAATTGCACGAAACAGATTTCAGGAGGTAGATACGAATCGCCTTTAAAGCACATGAAAAGCGGCAAAACGTTGACAATGATGCCCTTGGCCAAAAAGGGCGTATGCGTTTTTTCCTGAATATATTCAGGAAAAAACGCATACGCCCTTTTTGGCCAACCAAGCAACCTGGAAAGGCAAATCAGCGCTACAGAGAAGTCTCGCTTCCCATCGGTCAAAAGGGCCATGCTGAAAAAAGTGTCAAAACCAGAAATGCAGGACAGGCCATGGAGAAATGGGAGCCTTGCTACACTGATGGGCGGGATGTAAATTGCCAACAGCCACTCTGGAGAAGTGTACGGTGTGTCCTGAAACATCTGAAAAACACAGCTTAGAGAGCATAGGGCACTTCCACTCATGGGGTTATAAATTGGGAAAATGAAAAATCAGCAAGACACAAGCACCCCAAAGTTGAGGGCTGCTCTGTTGACAAGGACCTCCACTTCATTCCACCTTAAATATCCCAGGAAAGAGAAAAATGGATAAAGAAGTTGTGGTCCTTATGTACAATGGAATATCACTCAGCCATGAAATCAATGTCATAAGGTTAGTAGCAGCATGATGAGTGGATTTAGGTACGACGATTCTAACTGAAATAAGTCACACAGAAAAGGACACTTCTCATAAGGTATCACTGATAGAGGGAATGTAAAAACCGTTACACTTGAACTGAATTACAAAACAGAACAGAGTCACACATGCAGAAAACAGACTATGGCTGCTTAACGGGAAAGGTGAGGTGGGGTGATACATAAAACAAGGGTATCAAATTAGCTCAGATACCGTTCCATAAACCCAATATGTAGTAGACAAGACCTACTCCTTGCTCAGAGAACTGGACTCAACACGCCCTATTCACCGCACAAGAATATATCTGACTACTAATAATCTTAAAACCTATGTATTGATATCTCTCTGTTAGTGTGTCAAGTGGGTGTAAAGCGGCATAAACACAGCCGTGAAAAGCAGCTAAACCCCATTATGAAAATAAATTACTTTGAAAAACCCATGAAACAACGACAGTGAAAGAGATAGAAATTCTTACACAATGAGTTCAGGGGCTGTGATGCAACCTGGATTGACCATATCTAGACCCACAGCTGGATGAGACATAAGGGTGGACACTCTTGGGGCTGAGAGGTTTGGTGAGGTTGGGTGAGCAAACGCAGACCCTTTAAAGTAATACTGCGTGGTACCCATCGCATGGGTCCCAAATATCCAGGTTCAAGGGCATCTTCCTACATCGAAAACATGCATGAGAAACCCAGAAGATGGTACACCGTGTGATGGGGAAAGGTTTCTAAAACGCACCTCATTTCTCATCTCCTTGTGCCCGGGTTCGCCATTCCAGCCGCTTTACTAGCAATCTCCCTACTTGGAGCATCAGCACCTTTAACCTCCTGTTCCGTACAGGTTGCAATTTGTCCTGAGGATGAACGGGAAGACGGGGAACCAACGAGAGACTAGCTCTTGGTGTCGGGACAGGCACAGGTCACTCTATTTTCCCATCAGGAAGAAGAATTAACCACAGGCTCAGCCTGCCCCCCGGAACCAGAACAGGGCCTGAAGCCATCCTGCGCTTTTGCGGCCAGCTCCCAAAAAAGCGAGCTGTAAAATGGAGGTTCAGGGCACTGCAATTCACAAACCTGCAGAGTTATAAATGATAACTCTCGTCCACAAATATATTGAGGGAAGGCAAAGAAGAGGATTTGAAGTCAAGGCAGAATTGCACGAAACAGATTTCAGGAGGTAGATACGAATCGCCTTTAAAGCACATGAAAAGCGGCAAAACGTTGACAATGATGCCCTTGGCCAAAAAGGGCGTATGCGTTTTTTCCTGAATATATTCAGGAAAAAACGCATACGCCCTTTTTGGCCAACCAAGCAACCTGGAAAGGCAAATCAGCGCTACAGAGAAGTCTCGCTTCCCATCGGTCAAAAGGGCCATGCTGAAAAAAGTGTCAAAACCAGAAATGCAGGACAGGCCATGGAGAAATGGGAGCCTTGCTACACTGATGGGCGGGATGTAAATTGCCAACAGCCACTCTGGAGAAGTGTACGGTGTGTCCTGAAACATCTGAAAAACACAGCTTAGAGAGCATAGGGCACTTCCACTCATGGGGGTATAAATTGGGAAAATGAAAAATCAGCAAGACACAAGCACCCCAAAGTTTAGGGCTGCTCTGTTGACAAGGACCTCCAATTCATTCCACCTTAAATATCCAAGGAAAGAGAAAAATGGATAAAGAAGTTGTGGTCCTTATGTACAATGGAATATCACTCAGCCATGAAATCAATGTCATAAGGTTAGTAGCAGCATGATGAGTGGATTTAGGTACGACGATTCTAACTGAAATAAGTCACACAGAAAAGGACACTTCTCATAAGGTATCACTTTTAGAGGGAATGTAAAAACCGTTACACTTGAACTGAATTACAAAACAGAACAGAGTCACACATGCAGAAAACACACTATGGCTGCTTAACGGGAAAGGTGAGGTGGGGTGATACATAAAACAAGGGTATCAAATTAGCTCAGATACCGTTCCATAAACCCAATATGTAGTAGACAAGACCTACTCCTTGCTCAGAGAACTGGACTCAACACGCCCTATTCACCGCACAAGAATATATCTGACTAGTAATAATCTTAAAACCTATGTATTGATATCTCTCTGTTAGTGTGTCAAGTGGGTGTAAAGCGGCATAAACACAGCCGTGAAAAGCAGCTAAACCCCATTATGAAAATAAATTACTTTGAAAAACCCATGAAACAACGACAGTGAAAGAGATAGAAATTCTTACACAATGAGTTCAGGGGCTGTGATGCAACCTGGATTGACCATATCTAGACCCACAGCTGGATGAGACATAAGGGTGGACACTCTTGGGGCTGAGAGGTTTGGTGAGGTTGGGTGAGCAAATGCAGACCCTTTAAAGTAATACGGCGTGGTACCCATCGCATGGGTCCCAAATCTCCAGGTTCAAGGGCATCTTCCTACATCGAAAACATGCATGAGAAACCCAGAAGATGGTACACCGTGTGATGGGGAAAGGTTTCTAAAACGCACCTCGTTTCTCATGTCCTTGTGCCCGGGTTCGCCATTCCAGCCGCTTTACTAGCAATCTCCCTACTTGGAGCATCAGCACCTTTAACCTCCTGTTCCGTACAGGTTGCAATTTGTCCTGAGGATGAACGGGAAGACGGGGAACCAACGAGAGACTAGCTCTTGGTGTTGGGACAGGCACAGGTCACTCTATTTTCCCATCAGGAAGAAGAATTAACCACAGGCTCAGCCTGCCCCCCGGAACCAGAACAGGGCCTGAAGCCATCCTGCGCTTTTGCGGCCAGCTCCCAAAAAAGCGAGTTGTAAAATGGAGGTTCAGGGCACTGCAATTCACAAACCTGCAGAGTTATAAATGATAACTCTCGTCCACAAATATATTGAGGGAAGGCAAAGAAGAGGATTTGAAATCAAGGCAGAATTGCAGGAAACAGATTTCAGGAGGTAGATTCGAATCGCCTTTAAAGCACATGAAAAGCAGCAAAATGTTGACAATGATGCCCTTGGCCAAAAAGGGCGTATGCGTTTTTTCCTGAATATATTCAGGAAAAAACGCATACGCCCTTTTTGGCCAACCAAGCAACCTGGAAAGGCAAATCAGCGCTACAAAGAAGTCTCGCTTCCCATTGGTCAAAAGGGCCATGCTGAAAAAAGTGTCAAAACCAGAAATGCAGGACAGGCCATGGAGAAATGAGAGCCTTGCTACACTGATGGGCGGGATGTAAATTGCCAACAGCCACTCTGGAGAAGTGTACGGTGTGTCCTGAAACATCTGAAAAACACAGCTTAGAGAGCATAGGGCACTTCCACTCATGGGGGTATAAATTGGGAAAATTAAAAATCAGCAAGACACAAGCACCCCAAAGTTGAGGGCTGCTCTGTTGACAAGGACCTCCACTTCATTCCACCTTAAATATCCAAGGAAAGAGAAAAATGGATAAAGAAGTTGTGGTCCTTATGTACAATGGAATATCACTCAGCCATGAAATCAATGTCATAAGGTTAGTAGCAGCATGATGAGTGGATTTAGGTACGACGATTCTAACTGAAATAAGTCACACAGAAAAGGACACTTCTCATAAGGTATCACTTTTAGAGGGAATGTAAAAACCGTTACACTTGAACTGAATTACAAAACAGAACAGAGTCACACATGCAGAAAACAGACTATGGCTGCTTAACGGGAAAGGTGAGGTGGGGTGATACATAAAACAAGGGTATCAAATTAGCTCAGATACCATTCCATAAACCCAATATGAAGTAGACAAGACCTACTCCTTGCTCAGAGAACTGGACTCAACACGCCCTATTCACCGCACAAGAATATATCTGACTAGTAATAATCTTAAAACCTATGTATTGATATCTCTCTGTTAGTGTGTCAAGTGGGTGTAAAGCGGCATAAACACAGCCGTGAAAAGCAGCTAAACCCCATTATGAAAATAAATTACTTTGAAAAACCCATGAAACAACGACAGTGAAAGAGATAGAAATTCTTACACAATGAGTTCAGGGGCTGTGATGCAACCTGGATTGACCATATCTAGACCCACAGCTGGATGAGACATAAGGGTGGACACTCTTGGGGCTGAGAGGTTTGGTGAGGTTGGGTGAGCAAACGCAGACCCTTTAAAGTAATACTGCGTGGTACCCATCGCATGGGTCCCAAATATCCAGGTTCAAGGGCATCTTCCTACATCGAAAACATGCATGAGAAACCCAGAAGATGGTACACCGTGTGATGGGGAAAGGTTTCTAAAACGCACCTCATTTCTCATCTCCTTGTGCCCGGGTTCGCCATTCCAGCCGCTTTACTAGCAATCTCCCTACTTGGAGCATCAGCACCTTTAACCTCCTGTTCCGTACAGGTTGCAATTTGTCCTGAGGATGAACGGGAAGACGGGGAACCAACGAGAGACTAGCTCTTGGTGTCGGGACAGGCACAGGTCACTCTATTTTCCCATCAGGAAGAAGAATTAACCACAGGCTCAGCCTGCCCCCCGGAACCAGAACAGGGCCTGAAGCCATCCTGCGCTTTTGCGGCCAGCTCCCAAAAAAGCGAGTTGTAAAATGGAGGTTCAGGGCACTGCAATTCACAAACCTGCAGAGTTATAAATGATAACTCTCGTCCACAAATATATTGAGGGAAGGCAAAGAAGAGGATTTGAAATCAAGGCAGAATTGCACGAAACAGATTTCAGGAGGTAGATACGAATCGCCTTTAAAGCACATGAAAAGCGGCAAAACGTTGACAATGATGCCCTTGGCCAAAAAGGGCGTATGCGTTTTTTCCTGAATATATTCAGGAAAAAACGCATACGCCCTTTTTGGCCAACCAAGCAACCTGGAAAGGCAAATCAGCGCTACAGAGAAGTCTCGCTTCCCATCGGTCAAAAGGGCCATGCTGAAAAAAGTGTCAAAACCAGAAATGCAGGACAGGCCATGGAGAAATGGGAGCCTTGCTACACTGATGGGCAGGATGTAAATTGCCAACAGCCACTCTGGAGAAGTGTACGGTGTGTCCTGAAACATCTGAAAAACACAGCTTAGAGAGCATAGGGCACTTCCACTCATGGGGTTATAAATTGGGAAAATTAAAAATCAGCAAGACACAAGCACCCCAAAGTTGAGGGCTGCTCTGTTGACAAGGACCTCCACTTCATTCCACCTTAAATATCCCAGGAAAGAGAAAAATGGATAAAGAAGTTGTGGTCCTTATGTACAATGGAATATCACTCAGCCATGAAATCAATGTCATAAGGTTAGTAGCAGCATGATGAGTGGATTTAGGTACGACGATTCTAACTGAAATAAGTCACACAGAAAAGGACACTTCTCATAAGGTATCACTTTTAGAGGGAATGTAAAAACCGTTACACTTGAACTGAATTACAAAACAGAACAGAGTCACACATGCAGAAAACAGACTATGGCTGCTTAACGGGAAAGGTGAGGTGGGGTGATACATAAAACAAGGGTATCAAATTAGCTCAGATACCGTTCCATAAACCCAATATGTAGTAGACAAGACCTACTCCTTGCTCAGAGAACTGGACTCAACACGCCCTATTCACCGCACAAGAATATATCTGACTAGTAATAATCTTAAAACCTATGTATTGATATCTCTCTGTTAGTGTGTCAAGTGGGTGTAAAGCGGCATAAACACAGCCGTGAAAAGCAGCTAAACCCCATTATGAAAATAAATTACTTTGAAAAACCCATGAAACAACGACAGTGAAAGAGATAGAAATTCTTACACAATGAGTTCAGGGGCTGTGATGCAACCTGGATTGACCATATCTAGACCCACAGCTGGATGAGACATAAGGGTGGACACTCTTGGGGCTGAGAGGTTTGGTGAGGTTGGGTGAGCAAACGCAGACCCTTTAAAGTAATACTGCGTGGTACCCATCGCATGGGTCCCAAATCTCCAGGTTCAAGGGCATCTTCCTACATCGAAAACATGCATGAGAAACCCAGAAGATGGTACACCGTGTGATGGGGAAAGGTTTCTAAAACGCACCTCATTTCTCATCTCCTTGTGCCCGGGTTCGCCATTCCAGCCGCTTTACTAGCAATCTCCCTACTTGGAGCATCAGCACCTTTAACCTCCTGTTCCGTACAGGTTGCAATTTGTCCTGAGGATGAACGGGAAGACGGGGAACCAACGAGAGACTAGCTCTTGGTGTCGGGACAGGCACAGGTCACTCTATTTTCCCATCAGGAAGAAGAATTAACCACAGGCTCAGCCTGCCCCCCGGAACCAGAACAGGGCCTGAAGCCATCCTGCGCTTTTGCGGCCAGCTCCCAAAAAAGCGAGTTGTAAAATGGAGGTTCAGGGCACTGCAATTCACAAACCTGCAGAGTTATAAATGATAACTCTCGTCCACAAATATATTGAGGGAAGGCAAAGAAGAGGATTTGAAATCAAGGCAGAATTGCACGAAACAGATTTCAGGAGGTAGATACGAATCGCCTTTAAAGCACATGAAAAGCGGCAAAACGTTGACAATGATGCCCTTGGCCAAAAAGGGCGTATGCGTTTTTTCCTGAATATATTCAGGAAAAAACGCATACGCCCTTTTTGGCCAACCAAGCAACCTGGAAAGGCAAATCAGCGCTACAGAGAAGTCTCGCTTCCCATCGGTCAAAAGGGCCATGCTGAAAAAAGTGTCAAAACCAGAAATGCAGGACAGGCCATGGAGAAATGGGAGCCTTGCTACACTGATGGGCGGGATGTAAATTGCCAACAGCCACTCTGGAGAAGTGTACGGTGTGTCCTGAAACATCTGAAAAACACAGCTTAGAGAGCATAGGGCACTTCCACTCATGGGGTTATAAATTGGGAAAATTAAAAATCAGCAAGACACAAGCACCCCAAAGTTGAGGGCTGCTCTGTTGACAAGGACCTCCACTTCATTCCACCTTAAATATCCCAGGAAAGAGAAAAATGGATAAAGAAGTTGTGGTCCTTATGTACAATGGAATATCACTCAGCCATGCAATCAATGTCATAAGGTTAGTAGCAGCATGATGAGTGGATTTAGGTACGACGATTCTAACTGAAATAAGTCACACAGAAAAGGACACTTCTCATAAGGTATCACTTTTAGAGGGAATGTAAAAACCGTTACACTTGAACTGAATTACAAAACAGAACAGAGTCACACATGCAGAAAACAGACTATGGCTGCTTAACGGGAAAGGTGAGGTGGGGTGATACATAAAACAAGGGTATCAAATTAGCTCAGATACCGTTCCATAAACCCAATATGTAGTAGACAAGACCTACTCCTTGCTCAGAGAACTGGACTCAACACGCCCTATTCACCGCACAAGAATATATCTGACTAGTAATAATCTTAAAACCTATGTATTGATATCTCTCTGTTAGTGTGTCAAGTGGGTGTAAAGCGGCATAAACACAGCCGTGAAAAGCAGCTAAACCCCATTATGAAAATAAATTACTTTGAAAAACCCATGAAACAACGACAGTGAAAGAGATAGAAATTCTTACACAATGAGTTCAGGGGCTGTGATGCAACCTGGATTGACCATATCTAGACCCACAGCTGGATGAGACATAAGGGTGGACACTCTTGGGGCTGAGAGGTTTGGTGAGGTTGGGTGAGCAAACGCAGACCCTTTAAAGTAATACTGCGTGGTACCCATCGCATGGGTCCCAAATCTCCAGGTTCAAGGGCATCTTCCTACATCGAAAACATGCATGAGAAACCCAGAAGATGGTACACCGTGTGATGGGGAAAGGTTTCTAAAACGCACCTCATTTATCATCTCCTTGTGCCCGGGTTCGCCATTCCAGCTGCTTTACTAGCAATCTCCCTACTTGGAGCATCAGCACCTTTAACCTCCTGTTCCGTACAGGTTGCAATTTGTCCTGAGGATGAACGGGAAGACGGGGAACCAACGAGAGACTAGCTCTTGGTGTCGGGACAGGCACAGGTCACTCTATTTTCCCATCAGGAAGAAGAATTAACCACAGGCTCAGCCTGCCCCCCGGAACCAGAACAGGGCCTGAAGCCATCCTGCGCTTTTGCGGCCAGCTCCCAAAAAAGCGAGCTGTAAAATGGAGGTTCAGGGCACTGCAATTCACAAACCTGCAGAGTTATAAATGATAACTCTCGTCCACAAATATATTGAGGGAAGGCAAAGAAGAGGATTTGAAGTCAAGGCAGAATTGCACGAAACAGATTTCAGGAGGTAGATACGAATCACCTTTAAAGCACATGAAAAGCGGCAAAACGTTGACAATGATGCCCTTGGCCAAAAAGGGCGTATGCGTTTTTTCCTGAATATATTCAGGAAAAAACGCATACGCCCTTTTTGGCCAACCAAGCAACCTGGAAAGGCAAATCAGCGCTACAAAGAAGTCTCGCTTCCCATTGGTCAAAAGGGCCATGCTGAAAAAAGTGTCAAAACCAGAAATGCAGGACAGGCCATGGAGAAATGAGAGCCTTGCTACACTGATGGGCGGGATGTAAATTGCCAACAGCCACTCTGGAGAAGTGTACGGTGTGTCCTGAAACATCTGAAAAACACAGCTCAGAGAGCATAGGGCACTTCCACTCATGGGGGTATAAATTGGGAAAATTAAAAATCAGCAAGACACAAGCACCCCAAAGTTTAGGGCTGCTCTGTTGACAAGGACCTCCACTTCATTCCACCTTAAATATCCAAGGAAAGAGAAAAATGGATAAAGAAGTTGTGGTCCTTATGTACAATGGAATATCACTCAGCCATGAAATCAATGTCATAAGGTTAGTAGCAGCATGATGAGTGGATTTAGGTACGACGATTCTAACTGAAATAAGTCACACAGAAAAGGACACTTCTCATAAGGTATCACTTTTAGAGGGAATGTAAAAACCGTTACACTTGAACTGAATTACAAAACAGAACAGAGTCACACATGCAGAAAACAGACTATGGCTGCTTAACGGGAAAGGTGAGGTGGGGTGATACATAAAACAAGGGTATCAAATTAGCTCAGATACCGTTCCATAAACCCAATATGAAGTAGACAAGACCTACTCCTTGCTCAGAGAACTGGACTCAACACGCCCTATTCACCGCACAAGAATATATCTGACTAGTAATAATCTTAAAACCTATGTATTGATATCTCTCTGTTAGTGTGTCAAGTGGGTGTAAAGCGGCATAAACACAGCCGTGAAAAGCAGCTAAACCCCATTATGAAAATAAATTACTTTGAAAAACCCATGAAACAACGACAGTGAAAGAGATAGAAATTCTTACACAATGAGTTCAGGGGCTGTGATGCAACCTGGATTGACCATATCTAGACCCACAGCTGGATGAGACATAAGGGTGGACACTCTTGGGGCTGAGAGGTTTGGTGAGGTTGGGTGAGCAAACGCAGACCCTTTAAAGTAATACTGCGTGGTACCCATCGCATGGGTCCCAAATCTCCAGGTTCAAGGGCATCTTCCTACATCGAAAACATGCATGAGAAACCCAGAAGATGGTACACCGTGTGATGGGGAAAGGTTTCTAAAACGCACCTCATTTCTCATCTCCTTGTGCCCGGGTTCGCCATTCCAGCCGCTTTACTAGCAATCTCCCTACTTGGAGCATCAGCACCTTTAACCTCCTGTTCCGTACAGGTTGCAATTTGTCCTGAGGATGAACGGGAAGACGGGGAACCAACGAGAGACTAGCTCTTGGTGTCGGGACAGGCACAGGTCACTCTATTTTCCCATCAGGAAGAAGAATTAACCACAGGCTCAGCCTGCCCCCCGGAACCAGAACAGGGCCTGAAGCCATCCTGCGCTTTTGCGGCCAGCTCCCAAAAAAGCGAGTTGTAAAATGGAGGTTCAGGGCACTGCAATTCACAAACCTGCAGAGTTATAAATGATAACTCTCGTCCACAAATATATTGAGGGAAGGCAAAGAAGAGGATTTGAAATCAAGGCAGAATTGCACGAAACAGATTTCAGGAGGTAGATACGAATCGCCTTTAAAGCACATGAAAAGCGGCAAAACGTTGACAATGATGCCCTTGGCCAAAAAGGGCGTATGCGTTTTTTCCTGAATATATTCAGGAAAAAACGCATACGCCCTTTTTGGCCAACCAAGCAACCTGGAAAGGCAAATCAGCGCTACAGAGAAGTCTCGCTTCCCATCGGTCAAAAGGGCCATGCTGAAAAAAGTGTCAAAACCAGAAATGCAGGACAGGCCATGGAGAAATGGGAGCCTTGCTACACTGATGGGCGGGATGTAAATTGCCAACAGCCACTCTGGAGAAGTGTACGGTGTGTCCTGAAACATCTGAAAAACACAGCTTAGAGAGCATAGGGCACTTCCACTCATGGGGTTATAAATTGGGAAAATGAAAAATCAGCAAGACACAAGCACCCCAAAGTTGAGGGCTGCTCTGTTGACAAGGACCTCCACTTCATTCCACCTTAAATATCCCAGGAAAGAGAAAAATGGATAAAGAAGTTGTGGTCCTTATGTACAATGGAATATCACTCAGCCATGAAATCAATGTCATAAGGTTAGTAGCAGCATGATGAGTGGATTTAGGTACGACGATTCTAACTGAAATAAGTCACACAGAAAAGGACACTTCTCATAAGGTATCACTTTTAGAGGGAATGTAAAAACCGTTACACTTGAACTGAATTACAAAACAGAACAGAGTCACACATGCAGAAAACAGACTATGGCTGCTTAACGGGAAAGGTGAGGTGGGGTGATACATAAAACAAGGGTATCAAATTAGCTCAGATACCGTTCCATAAACCCAATATGTAGTAGACAAGACCTACTCCTTGCTCAGAGAACTGGACTCAACACGCCCTATTCACCGCACAAGAATATATCTGACTAGTAATAATCTTAAAACCTATGTATTGATATCTCTCTGTTAGTGTGTCAAGTGGGTGTAAAGCGGCATAAACACAGCCGTGAAAAGCAGCTAAACCCCATTATGAAAATAAATTACTTTGAAAAACCCATGAAACAACGACAGTGAAAGAGATAGAAATTCTTACACAATGAGTTCAGGGGCTGTGATGCAACCTGGATTGACCATATCTAGACCCACAGCTGGATGAGACATAAGGGTGGACACTCTTGGGGCTGAGAGGTTTGGTGAGGTTGGGTGAGCAAACGCAGACCCTTTAAAGTAATACTGCGTGGTACCCATCGCATGGGTCCCAAATCTCCAGGTTCAAGGGCATCTTCCTACATCGAAAACATGCATGAGAAACCCAGAAGATGGTACACCGTGTGATGGGGAAAGGTTTCTAAAACGCACCTCATTTCTCATCTCCTTGTGCCCGGGTTCGCCATTCCAGCCGCTTTACTAGCAATCTCCCTACTTGGAGCATCAGCACCTTTAACCTCCTGTTCCGTACAGGTTGCAATTTGTCCTGAGGATGAACGGGAAGACGGGGAACCAACGAGAGACTAGCTCTTGGTGTCGGGACAGGCACAGGTCACTCTATTTTCCCATCAGGAAGAAGAATTAACCACAGGCTCAGCCTGCCCCCCGGAACCAGAACAGGGCCTGAAGCCATCCTGCGCTTTTGCGGCCAGCTCCCAAAAAAGCGAGTTGTAAAATGGAGGTTCAGGGCACTGCAATTCACAAACCTGCAGAGTTATAAATGATAACTCTCGTCCACAAATATATTGAGGGAAGGCAAAGAAGAGGATTTGAAATCAAGGCAGAATTGCACGAAACAGATTTCAGGAGGTAGATACGAATCGCCTTTAAAGCACATGAAAAGCGGCAAAACGTTGACAATGATGCCCTTGGCCAAAAAGGGCGTATGCGTTTTTTCCTGAATATATTCAGGAAAAAACGCATACGCCCTTTTTGGCCAACCAAGCAACCTGGAAAGGCAAATCAGCGCTACAGAGAAGTCTCGCTTCCCATCGGTCAAAAGGGCCATGCTGAAAAAAGTGTCAAAACCAGAAATGCAGGACAGGCCATGGAGAAATGGGAGCCTTGCTACACTGATGGGCGGGATGTAAATTGCCAACAGCCACTCTGGAGAAGTGTACGGTGTGTCCTGAAACATCTGAAAAACACAGCTTAGAGAGCATAGGGCACTTCCACTCATGGGGGTATAAATTGGGAAAATGAAAAATCAGCAAGACACAAGCACCCCAAAGTTTAGGGCTGCTCTGTTGACAAGGACCTCCAATTCATTCCACCTTAAATATCCAAGGAAAGAGAAAAATGGATAAAGAAGTTGTGGTCCTTATGTACAATGGAATATCACTCAGCCATGAAATCAATGTCATAAGGTTAGTAGCAGCATGATGAGTGGATTTAGGTACGACGATTCTAACTGAAATAAGTCACACAGAAAAGGACACTTCTCATAAGGTATCACTTTTAGAGGGAATGTAAAAACCGTTACACTTGAACTGAATTACAAAACAGAACAGAGTCACACATGCAGAAAACAGACTATGGCTGCTTAACGGGAAAGGTGAGGTGGGGTGATACATAAAACAAGGGTATCAAATTAGCTCAGATACCGTTCCATAAACCCAATATGTAGTAGACAAGACCTACTCCTTGCTCAGAGAACTGGACTCAACACGCCCTATTCACCGCACAAGAATATATCTGACTAGTAATAATCTTAAAACCTATGTATTGATATCTCTCTGTGAGTGTGTCAAGTGGGTGTAAAGCGGCATAAACACAGCCGTGAAAAGCAGCTAAACCCCATTATAAAAATAAATTACTTTGAAAAACCCATGAAACAACGACAGTGAAAGAGATAGAAATTCTTACACAATGAGTTCAGGGGCTGTGATGCAACCTGGATTGACCATATCTAGACCCACAGCTGGATGAGACATAAGGGTGGACACTCTTGGGGCTGAGAGGTTTGGTGAGGTTGGGTGAGCAAATGCAGACCCTTTAAAGTAATACGGCGTGGTACCCATCGCATGGGTCCCAAATCTCCAGGTTCAAGGGCATCTTCCTACATCGAAAACATGCATGAGAAACCCAGAAGATGGTACACCGTGTGATGGGGAAAGGTTTCTAAAACGCACCTCATTTCTCATCTCCTTGTGCCCGGGATCGCCTTTCCAGCCGCTTTACTAGCAATCTCCCTACTTGGAGCATCAGCACCTTTAACCTCCTGTTCCGTACAGGTTGCAATTTGTCCTGAGGATGAACGGGAAGACGGGGAACCAACGAGAGACTAGCTCTTGGTGTCGGGACAGGCACAGGTCACTCTATTTTCCCATCAGGAAGAAGAATTAACCACAGGCTCAGCCTGCCCCCCGGAACCAGAACAGGGCCTGAAGCCATCCTGCGCTTTTGCGGCCAGCTCCCAAAAAAGCGAGTTGTAAAATGGAGGTTCAGGGCACTGCAATTCACAAACCTGCAGAGTTATAAATGATAACTCTCGTCCACAAATATATTGAGGGAAGGCAAAGAAGAGGATTTGAAATCAAGGCAGAATTGCACGAAACAGATTTCAGGAGGTAGATACGAATCGCCTTTAAAGCACATGAAAAGCGGCAAAACGTTGACAATGATGCCCTTGGCCAAAAAGGGCGTATGCGTTTTTTCCTGAATATATTCAGGAAAAAACGCATACGCCCTTTTTGGCCAACCAAGCAACCTGGAAAGGCAAATCAGCGCTACAGAGAAGTCTCGCTTCCCATCGGTCAAAAGGGCCATGCTGAAAAAAGTGTCAAAACCAGAAATGCAGGACAGGCCATGGAGAAATGGGAGCCTTGCTACACTGATGGGCGGGATGTAAATTGCCAACAGCCACTCTGGAGAAGTGTACGGTGTGTCCTGAAACATCTGAAAAACACAGCTTAGAGAGCATAGGGCACTTCCACTCATGGGGGTATAAATTGGGAAAATGAAAAATCAGCAAGACACAAGCACCCCAAAGTTTAGGGCTGCTCTGTTGACAAGGACCTCCAATTCATTCCACCTTAAATATCCAAGGAAAGAGAAAAATGGATAAAGAAGTTGTGGTCCTTATGTACAATGGAATATCACTCAGCCATGAAATCAATGTCATAAGGTTAGTAGCAGCATGATGAGTGGATTTAGGTACGACGATTCTAACTGAAATAAGTCACACAGAAAAGGACACTTCTCATAAGGTATCACTTTTAGAGGGAATGTAAAAACCGTTACACTTGAACTGAATTACAAAACAGAACAGAGTCACACATGCAGAAAACAGACTATGGCTGCTTAACGGGAAAGGTGAGGTGGGGTGATACATAAAACAAGGGTATCAAATTAGCTCAGATACCGTTCCATAAACCCAATATGTAGTAGACAAGACCTACTCCTTGCTCAGAGAACTGGACTCAACACGCCCTATTCACCGCACAAGAATATATCTGACTAGTAATAATCTTAAAACCTATGTATTGATATCTCTCTGTTAGTGTGTCAAGTGGGTGTAAAGCGGCATAAACACAGCCGTGAAAAGCAGCTAAACCCCATTATGAAAATAAATTACTTTGAAAAACCCAGGAAACAACGACAGTGAAAGAGATAGAAATTCTTACACAATGAGTTCAGGGGCTGTGATGCAACCTGGATTGACCATATCTAGACCCACAGCTGGATGAGACATAAGGGTGGACACTCTTGGGGCTGAGAGGTTTGGTGAGGTTGGGTGAGCAAACGCAGACCCTTTAAAGTAATACGGCGTGGTACCCATCGCATGGGTCCCAAATCTCCAGGTTCAAAGGCATCTTCCTACATCGAAAACATGCATGAGAAACCCAGAAGATGGTACACCGTGTGATGGGGAAAGGTTTCTAAAACGCACCTCATTTCTCATCTCCTTGTGCCCGGGTTCGCCATTCCAGCCGCTTTACTAGCAATCTCCCTACTTGGAGCATCAGCACCTTTAACCTCCTGTTCCGTACAGGTTGCAATTTGTCCTGAGGTTGAACGGGAAGACGGGGAACCAACGAGAGACTAGCTCTTGGTGTTGGGACAGGCACAGGTCACTCTATTTTCCCATCAGGAAGAAGAATTAACCACAGGCTCAGCCTGCCCCCCGGAACCAGAACAGGGCCTGAAGCCATCCTGCGCTTTTGCGGCCAGCTCCCAAAAAAGCGAGTTGTAAAATGGAGGTTCAGGGCACTGCAATTCACAAACCTGCAGAGTTATAAATGATAACTCTCGTCCACAAATATATTGAGGGAAGGCAAAGAAGAGGATTTGAAATCAAGGCAGAATTGCAGGAAACAGATTTCAGGAGGTAGATTCGAATCGCCTTTAAAGCACATGAAAAGCAGCAAAATGTTGACAATGATGCCCTTGGCCAAAAAGGGCGTATGCGTTTTTTCCTGAATATATTCAGGAAAAAACGCATACGCCCTTTTTGGCCAACCAAGCAACCTGGAAAGGCAAATCAGCGCTACAAAGAAGTCTCGCTTCCCATCGGGCAAAAGGGCCATGCTGAAAAAAGTGTCAAAACCAGAAATGCAGGACAGGCCATGGAGAAATGAGAGCCTTGCTACACTGATGGGTGGGATGTAAATTGCCAACAGCCACTCTGGAGAAGTGTACGGTGTGTCCTGAAACATCTGAAAAACACAGCTTAGAGAGCATAGGGCACTTCCACTCATGGGGGTATAAATTGGGAAAATTAAAAATCAGCAAGACACAAGCACCCCAAAGTTTAGGGCTGCTCTGTTGACAAGGACCTCCACTTCATTCCACCTTAAATATCCAAGGAAAGAGAAAAATGGATAAAGAAGTTGTGGTCCTTATGTACAATGGAATATCACTCAGCCATGAAATCAATGTCATAAGGTTAGTAGCAGCATGATGAGTGGATTTAGGTACGACGATTCTAACTGAAATAAGTCACACAGAAAAGGACACTTCTCATAAGGTATCACTTTTAGAGGGAATGTAAAAACCGTTACACTTGAACTGAATTACAAAACAGAACAGAGTCACACATGCAGAAAACAGACTATGGCTGCTTAACGGGAAAGGTGAGGTGGGGTGATACATAAAACAAGGGTATCAAATTAGCTCAGATACCGTTCCATAAACCCAATATGTAGTAGAGAAGACCTACTCCTTGCTCAGAGAACTGGACTCAACACGCCCTATTCACCGCACAAGATTATATCTGACTAGTAATAATCTTAAAACCTATGTATTGATATCTCTCTGTTAGTGTGTCAAGTGGGTGTAAAGCGGCATAAACACAGCCGTGAAAAGCAGCTAAACCCCATTATGAAAATAAATTACTTTGAAAAACCCATGAAACAACGACAGTGAAAGAGATAGAAATTCTTACACAATGAGTTCAGGGGCTGTGATGCAACCTGGATTGACCATATCTAGACCCACAGCTGGATGAGACATAAGGGTGGACACTCTTGGGGCTGAGAGGTTTGGTGAGGTTGGGTGAGCAAACGCAGACCCTTTAAAGTAATACTGCGTGGTAACCATCGCATGGGTCCCAAATCTCCAGGTTCAAGGGCATCTTCCTACATCGAAAACATGCATGAGAAACCCAGAAGATGGTACACCGTGTGATGGGGAAAGGTTTCTAAAACGCACCTCATTTCTCATGTCCTTGTGCCCGTGTTCGCCATTCCAGCCGCTTTACTAGCAATCTCCCTACTTGGAGCATCAGCACCTTTAACCTCCTGTTCCGTACAGGTTGCAATTTGTCCTGAGGATGAACGGGAAGACGGGGAACCAACGAAAGACTAGCTCTTGGTGTCGGGACAGGCACAGGTCACTTTATTTTCCCATCAGGAAGAAGAATTAACCACAGGCTCAGCCTGCCCCCCGGAACCAGAACAGGGCCTGAAGCCATCCTGCGCTTTTGCGGCCAGCTCCCAAAAAAGCGAGTTGTAAAATGGAGGTTCAGGGCACTGCAATTCACAAACCTGCAGAGTTATAAATGATAACTCTCGTCCACAAATATATTGAGGGAAGGCAAAGAAGAGGATTTGAAATCAAGGCAGAATTGCACGAAACAGATTTCAGGAGGTAGATACGAATCGCCTTTAAAGCACATGAAAAGCGGCAAAACGTTGACAATGATGCCCTTGGCCAAAAAGGGCGTATGCGTTTTTTCCTGAATATATTCAGGAAAAAACGCATACGCCCTTTTTGGCCAACCAAGCAACCTGGAAAGGCAAATCAGCGCTACAGAGAAGTCTCACTTCCCATCGGTCAAAAGGGCCATGCTGAAAAAAGTGTCAAAACCAGAAATGCAGGACAGGCCATGGAGAAATGGGAGCCTTGCTACACTGATGGGCGGGATGTAAATTGCCAACAGCCACTCTGGAGAAGTGTACGGTGTGTCCTGAAACATCTGAAAAACACAGCTTAGAGAGCATAGGGCACTTCCACTCATGGGGTTATAAATTGGGAAAATGAAAAATCAGCAAGACACAAGCACCGCAAAGTTGAGGGCTGCTCTGTTGACAAGGACCTCCACTTCATTCCACCTTAAATATCCCAGGAAAGAGAAAAATGGATAAAGAAGTTGTGGTCCTTATGTACAATGGAATATCACTCAGCCATGAAATCAATGTCATAAGGTTAGTAGCAGCATGATGAGTGGATTTAGGTACGACGATTCTAAGTGAAATAAGTCACACAGAAAAGGACACTTCTCATAAGGTATCACTGATAGAGGGAATGTAAAAACCGTTACACTTGAACTGAATTACAAAACAGAACAGAGTCACACATGCAGAAAACACACTATGGCTGCTTAACGGGAAAGGTGAGGTGGGGTGATACATAAAACAAGGGTATCAAATTAGCTCAGATACCGTTCCATAAACCCAATATGTAGTAGACAAGACCTACTCCTTGCTCAGAGAACTGGACTCAACACGCCCTATTCACCGCACAAGAATATATCTGACTAGTAATAATCTTAAAACCTATGTATTGATATCTCTCTGTTAGTGTGTCAAGTGGGTGTAAAGCGACATAAACACAGCAGTGAAAAGCAGCTAAACCCCATTATGAAAATAAATTACTTTGAAAAACCCATGAAACAACGACAGTGAAAGAGAGAGAAATTCTTACACAATGCGTTCAGGGGCTGTGATGCAACCTGGATTCACCATATCTAGACCCACAGCTGGATGAGACATAAGGGTGGACACTCTTGGGGCTGAGAGGTTTGGTGAGGTTGGGTGAGCAAACGCAGACCCTTTAAAGTAATACTGTGTGGTACCCATCGCATGGGTCCCAAATCTCCAGGTTCAAGGGCATCTTCCTACATCGAAAACATGCATGAGAAACCCAGAAGATGGTACACCGTGTGATGGGGAAAGGTTTCTAAAACGCACCTCATTTCTCATCTCCTTGTGCCCGGGTTCGCCTTTCCAGCCGCTTTACTAGCAATCTCCCTACTTGGAGCATCAGCACCTTTAACCTCCTGTTCCGTACAGGTTGCAATTTGTCCTGAGGATGAACGGGAAGACGGGGAACCAACGAGAGACTAGCTCTTGGTGTCGGGACAGGCACAGGTCACTCTATTTTCCCATCAGGAAGAAGAATTAACCACAGGCTCAGCCTGCCCCCCGGAACCAGAACAGGGCCTGAAGCCATCCTGCGCTTTTGCGGCCAGCTCCCAAAAAAGCGAGTTGTAAAATGGAGGTTCAGGGCACTGCAATTCACAAACCTGCAGAGTTATAAATGATAACTCTCGTCCACAAATATATTGAGGGAAGGCAAAGAAGAGGATTTGAAATCAAGGCAGAATTGCACGAAACAGATTTCAGGAGGTAGATACGAATCGCCTTTAAAGCACATGAAAAGCGGCAAAACGTTGACAATGATGCCCTTGGCCAAAAAGGGCGTATGCGTTTTTTCCTGAATATATTCAGGAAAAAACGCATACGCCCTTTTTGGCCAACCAAGCAACCTGGAAAGGCAAATCAGTGCTACAGAGAAGTCTCGCTTCCCATCGGTCAAAAGGGCCATGCTGAAAAAAGTGTCAAAACCAGAAATGCAGGACAGGCCATGGAGAAATGGGAGCCTTGCTACACTGATGGGCGGGATGTAAATTGCCAACAGCCACTCTGGAGAAGTGTACGGTGTGTCCTGAAACATCTGAAAAACACAGCTTAGAGAGCATAGGGCACTTCCACTCATGGGGGTATAAATTGGGAAAATGAAAAATCAGCAAGACACAAGCACCCCAAAGTTTAGGGCTGCTCTGTTGACAAGGACCTCCAATTCATTCCACCTTAAATATCCAAGGAAAGAGAAAAATGGATAAAGAAGTTGTGGTCCTTATGTACAATGGAATATCACTCAGCCATGAAATCAATGTCATAAGGTTAGTAGCAGCATGATGAGTGGATTTAGGTACGACGATTCTAACTGAAATAAGTCACACAGAAAAGGACACTTCTCATAAGGTATCACTTTTAGAGGGAATGTAAAAACCGTTACACTTGAACTGAATTACAAAACAGAACAGAGTCACACATGCAGAAAACAGACTATGGCTGCTTAACGGGAAAGGTGAGGTGGGGTGATACATAAAACAAGGGTATCAAATTAGCTCAGATACCGTTCCATAAACCCAATATGTAGTAGACAAGACCTACTCCTTGCTCAGAGAACTGGACTCAACACGCCCTATTCACCGCACAAGAATATATCTGACTAGTAATAATCTTAAAACCTATGTATTGATATCTCTCTGTTAGTGTGTCAAGTGGGTGTAAAGCGGCATAAACACAGCCGTGAAAAGCAGCTAAACCCCATTATGAAAATAAATTACTTTGAAAAACCCATGAAACAACGACAGTGAAAGAGAGAGAAATTCTTACACAATGAGTTCAGGGGCTGTGATGCAACCTGGATTGACCATATCTAGACCCACAGCTGGATGAGACATAAGGGTGGACACTCTTGGGGCTGAGAGGTTTGGTGAGGTTGGGTGAGCAAACGCAGACCCTTTAAAGTAATACGGCGTGGTACCCATCGCATGGGTCCCAAATCTCCAGGTTCAAAGGCATCTTCCTACATCGAAAACATGCATGAGAAACCCAGAAGATGGTACACCGTGTGATGGGGAAAGGTTTCTAAAACGCACCTCATTTCTCATCTCCTTGTGCCCGGGTTCGCCATTCCAGCCGCTTTACTAGCAATCTCCCTACTTGGAGCATCAGCACCTTTAACCTCCTGTTCCGTACAGGTTGCAATTTGTCCTGAGGATGAACGGGAAGACGGGGAACGAACGAGAGACTAGCTCTTGGTGTTGGGACAGGCACAGGTCACTCTATTTTCCCATCAGGAAGAAGAATTAACCACAGGCTCAGCCTGCCCCCCGGAACCAGAACAGGGCCTGAAGCCATCCTGCGCTTTTGCGGCCAGCTCCCAAAAAAGCGAGTTGTAAAATGGAGGTTCAGGGCACTGCAATTCACAAACCTGCAGAGTTATAAATGATAACTCTCGTCCACAAATATATTGAGGGAAGGCAAAGAAGAGGATTTGAAATCAAGGCAGAATTGCAGGAAACAAATTTCAGGAGGTAGATTCGAATCGCCTTTAAAGCACATGAAAAGCAGCAAAATGTTGACAATGATGCCCTTGGCTAAAAAGGGCGTATGCGTTTTTTCCTGAATATATTCAGGAAAAAACGCATACGCCCTTTTTGGCCAACCAAGCAACCTGGAAAGGCAAATCAGCGCTACAAAGAAGTCTCGCTTCCCATCGGTCAAAAGGGCCATGCTGAAAAAAGTGTCAAAACCAGAAATGCAGGACAGGCCATGGAGAAATGGGAGCCTTGCTACACTGATGGGCGGGATGTAAATTGCCAACAGCCACTCTGGAGAAGTGTACGGTGTGTCCTGAAACATCTGAAAAACACAGCTTAGAGAGCATAGGGCACTTCCACTCATGGGGGTATAAATTGGGAAAATTAAAAATCAGCAAGACACAAGCACCCCAAAGTTTAGGGCTGCTCTGTTGACAAGGACCTCCACTTCATTCCACCTTAAATATCCAAGGAAAGAGAAAAATGGATAAAGAAGTTGTGGTCCTTATGTACAATGGAATATCACTCAGCCATGAAATCAATGTCATAAGGTTAGTAGCAGCATGATGAGTGGATTTAGGTACGACGATTCTAAACTGAAATAAGTCACACAGAAAAGGACACTTCTCATAAGGTATCACTTTTAGAGGGAATGTAAAAACCGTTACACTTGAACTGAATTACAAAACAGAACAGAGTCACACATGCAGAAAACAGACTATGGCTGCTTAACGGGAAAGGTGAGGTGGGGTGATACATAAAACAAGGGTATCAAATTAGCTCAGATACCGTTCCATAAACCCAATATGTAGTAGAGAAGACCTACTCCTTGCTCAGAGAACTGGACTCAACACGCCCTATTCACCGCACAAGATTATATCTGACTAGTAATAATCTTAAAACCTATGTATTGATATCTCTCTGTTAGTGTGTCAAGTGGGTGTAAAGCGGCATAAACACAGCCGTGAAAAGCAGCTAAACCCCATTATGAAAATAAATTACTTTGAAAAACCCATGAAACAACGACAGTGAAAGAGATAGAAATTCTTACACAATGAGTTCAGGGGCTGTGATGCAACCTGGATTGACCATATCTAGACCCACAGCTGGATGAGACATAAGGGTGGACACTCTTGGGGCTGAGAGGTTTGGTGAGGTTGGGTGAGCAAACGCAGACCCTTTAAAGTAATACTGCGTGGTAACCATCGCATGGGTCCCAAATCTCCAGGTTCAAGGGCATCTTCCTACATCGAAAACATGCATGAGAAACCCAGAAGATGGTACACCGTGTGATGGGGAAAGGTTTCTAAAACGCACCTCATTTCTCATGTCCTTGTGCCCGTGTTCGCCATTCCAGCCGCTTTACTAGCAATCTCCCTACTTGGAGCATCAGCACCTTTAACCTCCTGTTCCGTACAGGTTGCAATTTGTCCTGAGGATGAACGGGAAGACGGGGAACCAACGAAAGACTAGCTCTTGGTGTCGGGACAGGCACAGGTCACTCTATTTTCCCATCAGGAAGAAGAATTAACCACAGGCTCAGCCTGCCCCCCGGAACCAGAACAGGGCCTGAAGCCATCCTGCGCTTTTGCGGCCAGCTCCCAAAAAAGCGAGTTGTAAAATGGAGGTTCAGGGCACTGCAATTCACAAACCTGCAGAGTTATAAATGATAACTCTCGTCCACAAATATATTGAGGGAAGGCAAAGAAGAGGATTTGAAATCAAGGCAGAATTGCACGAAACAGATTTCAGGAGGTAGATACGAATCGCCTTTAAAGCACATGAAAAGCGGCAAAACGTTGACAATGATGCCCTTGGCCAAAAAGGGCGTATGCGTTTTTTCCTGAATATATTCAGGAAAAAACGCATACGCCCTTTTTGGCCAACCAAGCAACCTGGAAAGGCAAATCAGCGCTACAGAGAAGTCTCACTTCCCATCGGTCAAAAGGGCCATGCTGAAAAAAGTGTCAAAACCAGAAATGCAGGACAGGCCATGGAGAAATGGGAGCCTTGCTACACTGATGGGCGGGATGTAAATTGCCAACAGCCACTCTGGAGAAGTGTACGGTGTGTCCTGAAACATCTGAAAAACACAGCTTAGAGAGCATAGGGCACTTCCACTCATGGGGTTATAAATTGGGAAAATGAAAAATCAGCAAGACACAAGCACCGCAAAGTTGAGGGCTGCTCTGTTGACAAGGACCTCCACTTCATTCCACCTTAAATATCCCAGGAAAGAGAAAAATGGATAAAGAAGTTGTGGTCCTTATGTACAATGGAATATCACTCAGCCATGAAATCAATGTCATAAGGTTAGTAGCAGCATGATGAGTGGATTTAGGTACGACGATTCTAAGTGAAATAAGTCACACAGAAAAGGACACTTCTCATAAGGTATCACTGATAGAGGGAATGTAAAAACCGTTACACTTGAACTGAATTACAAAACAGAACAGAGTCACACATGCAGAAAACACACTATGGCTGCTTAACGGGAAAGGTGAGGTGGGGTGATACATAAAACAAGGGTATCAAATTAGCTCAGATACCGTTCCATAAACCCAATATGTAGTAGAGAAGACCTACTCCTTGCTCAGAGAACTGGACTCAACACGCCCTATTCACCGCACAAGAATATATCTGACTAGTAATAATCTTAAAACCTATGTATTGATATCTCTCTGTTAGTGTGTCAAGTGGGTGTAAAGCGGCATAAACACAGCCGTGAAAAGCAGCTAAACCCCATTATGAAAATAAATTACTTTGAAAAACCCATGAAACAACGACAGTGAAAGAGATAGAAATTCTTACACAATGAGTTCAGGGGCTGTGATGCAACCTGGATTGACCATATCTAGACCCACAGCTGGATGAGACATAAGGGTGGACACTCTTGGGGCTGAGAGGTTTGGTGAGGTTGGGTGAGCAAATGCAGACCTTTTAAAGTAATACGGCGTGGTACCCATCGCATGGGTCCCAAATCTCCAGGTTCAAGGGCATCTTCCTACATCGAAAACATGCATGAGAAACCCAGAAGATGGTACACCGTGTGATGGGGAAAGGTTTCTAAAACGCACCTCATTTCTCATCTCCTTGTGCCCGGGTTCGCCATTCCAGCCGCTTTACTAGCAATCTCCCTACTTGGAGCATCAGCACCTTTAACCTCCTGTTCCGTACAGGTTGCAATTTGTCCTGAGGATGAACGGGAAGACGGGGAACCAACGAGAGACTAGCTCTTGGTGTTGGGACAGGCACAGGTCACTCTATTTTCCCATCAGGAAGAAGAATTAACCACAGGCTCAGCCTGCCCCCCGGAACCAGAACAGGGCCTGAAGCCATCCTGCGCTTTTGCGGCCAGCTCCCAAAAAAGCGAGTTGTAAAATGGAGGTTCAGGGCACTGCAATTCACAAACCTGCAGAGTTATAAATGATAACTCTCGTCCACAAATATATTGAGGGAAGGCAAAGAAGAGGATTTGAAATCAAGGCAGAATTGCAGGAAACAGATTTCAGGAGGTAGATTCGAATCGCCTTTAAAGCACATGAAAAGCAGCAAAATGTTGACAATGATGCCCTTGGCCAAAAGGGGCGTATGCGTTTTTTCCTGAATATATTCAGGAAAAAACGCATACGCCCTTTTTGGCCAACCAAGCAACCTGGAAAGGCAAATCAGCGCTACAAAGAAGTCTCGCTTCCCATTGGTCAAAAGGGCCATGCTGAAAAAAGTGTCAAAACCAGAAATGCAGGACAGGCCATGGAGAAATGAGAGCCTTGCTACACTGATGGGCGGGATGTAAATTGCCAACAGCCACTCTGGAGAAGTGTACGGTGTGTCCTGAAACATCTGAAAAACACAGCTTAGAGAGCATAGGGCACTTCCACTCATGGGGGTATAAATTGGGAAAATTAAAAATCAGCAAGACACAAGCACCCCAAAGTTTAGGGCTGCTCTGTTGACAAGGACCTCCACTTCATTCCACCTTAAATATCCAAGGAAAGAGAAAAATGGATAAAGAAGTTGTGGTCCTTATGTACAATGGAATATCACTCAGCCATGAAATCAATGTCATAAGGTTAGTAGCAGCATGATGAGTGGATTTAGGTACGACGATTCTAACTGAAATAAGTCACACAGAAAAGGACACTTCTCATAAGGTATCACTTTTAGAGGGAATGTAAAAACCGTTACACTTGAACTGAATTACAAAACAGAACAGAGTCACACATGCAGAAAACAGACTATGGCTGCTTAACGGGAAAGGTGAGGTGGGGTGATACATAAAACAAGGGTATCAAATTAGCTCAGATACCGTTCCATAAACCCAATATGTAGTAGACAAGACCTACTCCTTGCTCAGAGAACTGGACTCAACACGCCGTATTCACCGCACAAGAATATATCTGACTAGTAAAAATCTTAAAACCTATGTATTGATATCTCTCTGTTAGTGTGTCAAGTGGGTGTAAAGCGGCATAAACACAGCCGTGAAAAGCAGCTAAACCCCATTATGAAAATAAATTACTTTGAAAAACCCATGAAACAACGACAGTGAAAGAGATAGAAATTCTTACACAATGAG